>NW_009922378.1:17392-19831 GCF_000696875.1 Nestor notabilis
CCCAGGAAACTGCAGCTTACTTCTAAGCACCAAATTTCCAGAAGCCTTGTCGAGTACAGTGAAGAGACTAGGCTATGGAAATGTTTTCAAAGATACAATTCTGTATTTTCAGTATAGTTGGGCAAGTGATTTGTTTTCCTGGCTAAGATTTTTGAAATTAATCTTAGGATTCTCTTTCTCATTTAGCTAGTCAGGGGAAGGTCAATAGCTAAGTCTTGTCCAGGTATTCTGCCTTCTTTTCTTAACCCCACCTCCCAAAGATGCACTACTCATCTAAGTCAGATAGCCATACAGAATTAGGTTTATAAAGTTCCCTGGTCTTCTAAGTTGCTTTTCTCACATTCATACGATTCTCTCCTGCCAACTTAGCCTTCTGTCCTCCACCCATCCCTGTTTTGATTCATTTCCCTCATGCCGCGTGCCTAAATGTTGCCCAACCCATGTGGAAAGTCCTTAATTCTTGTCAAGACAGGGTCATGACTAGCCCACCCAGGAAGATCAGAACCAAGGCTCCCAAACTGGGAACAAGGCTTGCCCACCAGTATAAAAGCCATTATTCCCTCATGCTCATCCAGGCCCTTGGGTCAGCAGACATTTTGAGCAGAGGCACAGAAGGTATGTGTTAGGAGAGATGGCATAGACTGGGAAATAGCAACAGACTGATCAGGGACAGGAGGTGGATGATGCAAGGGAAAAGTGGGGTGGTAAGACTGACTATGAGACTGAATACAGGAGCAACTAAACTGACATTAGAGGTATGAGGCAGGGAGGGTCAGTGGGTGAACGGTGTAGGGGAAAGCAGAGTTGGTAAGTTATCCAGTATGTTTTCCCTTAGTTATGTCTGGACATTTGGAGGAGCCAAGGAAACAAGCTTGGCAGAGGACCAGCAGGCCACCTACTCCAGCTTTCTCAGCCCCATGGGGGAGGCTTGAATTGAAAAGAATTACTGAGCAGGCTGAGGCTATGCAGTGCTTAGTTGTGGAACAGGCCCACCCTCAGTTCTGTGATGCCTTTGACCACCTCCCTCCAAGTCTTTGATGAGTATTGCCCTTGGTCTGCTGGTTTCTTTAACTTCACAGCCTATCAGTCCATTGACCAATCCTTGGCCTGTAGGATACTCAGAGAATTTAAAAAGCTAGTGTAAAATAAGACTAAAAAATCCAATTCCTTGGGGATTTGGAAAACTGAAACTGAATTTTCAGGAAAGGCAGCATTTTGAAGATAGTATGGACATGTAGCAGGACCTGAATAAATATTAGAAAACTTCACTAATCCCAGCTGCGCCTTCATCAGATGTTAGTAGACAGATGGTATGAATATAATTACCATCTCTGATACCAACCTGTATTTTACATACCTGGGTCAAGTTTCTGGGGTCTGTGTACGATCTGTTTGTAGCCCAGCCTTGAGATATACTTAAGCCAAGGACAGTTCTCTACTAGCTGACATCTTTGTTAGTGCTTTCCAAGCAATGGACATTTCCAGCTATTCTGCTACACTATGCATAGTGGTATCATTTCTTAGGCACATTTTACTAGATGTTAGCTTTTGTGACTTATCCTGAACATAGTCTGACCCTACCATCCACCGGAATTTTTTTTTTGCAATAAGCTGCTAAACACCTCCTTTTCTGGAAATGAATGGGAGGAGGCAATGATCATGCTGGGGAAGCTGTCCTTCTTTTGGCTTACACTATGTGGCTACCTGCACCCTTATTGTTTTGCAGATATTTCTGTTGTTACCTGAGAGAGAAGACATGTAAAACATAGGAAAACCTCAGATCCATAGCCTCAATCTTTTTCATATGCAGTTTTCAATTCTGTGATATGAATGAAGACTCACATTTCTGAAGTCTAGCCATCACAGTGGGCTTTACTCAGCATTGCAAATTTCAAAGGCAGTTTCATCCTTCCAGTCAGGCTATGCTATTTACTCCTTTGTAGTGTACTATGTCCTATGGCACCTGGCCAAAAGGGAATTCCCGTAACACTTTTTCAAGTTCTTGACCTTTCTGATGAATGCCATACAGTGTGTAATTACCTGGACCAGCTGGTCCTAAATATTTGTCTTTCCTACATGGTTTTTGTTACCTGGAGTAATCAGGAAAGTGTCTTATTTGTCTATGAAGTGACAAATCTCAGTTTGCTGTCGTTGGACTGACTCCGGTATGGACCTTCATTTTGGTCATCTTATAAATGGTGTTTGTGGAGGTGGTTCTTAGGAGTTTGTGTATTAGGAATTTATTTCAATAAACCTCTTAGGAGAATAGCTCCATGTACACCAGAGATCTGCTTGTTTCCTCTCAGAACTCACTGCCTAGTCCCCCACTCATATTGAATTGCTGTGGGCAGTGGACAGCATAAGCCAGAGCAATTCAAGGATGTATGTAAGAACTGTGCATTGTATGAGTGTAAAGAAGGACTAGGGAGAAGAAAGAGT
>NW_009922378.1:19862-24011 GCF_000696875.1 Nestor notabilis
TCTGCTTAGAAGTAGTGGTGGGCTATGACTCTGAGTTGACTAGGGGAGCAGCCTCAGAATCAGACTCTGGTAGTGATTCACCTTGGAAGTGAAGGAGCGGGAAATAAACTGTGGGTAAAGGAAAAAGGTCAGTTAAGAAACAGCTTACCGTCTTACCTCATAAGGCTGTCCAAGTACATAAATCAGTATTCTGTTAAAATAATTGATTCAAATCATCTTGGAACCTCCAATCCTAACTGTACAATTAGAATACAAGGTACTTTTCAGACTCTTCCTTAGGGACTGTAGTGATAGGACAAGGGGTAATGGGTTAAATATTGGAAGTTCAGGTTAGATATAAGGAAGAAGTTCTTTACTGTGAGGCTGGTGAGGCACTGAAACAGGTTGCCCAAAGAAGTTGTGAATGCTCCATTCCTGGCAGTGTTCAAGGCCAGGTTGGATGGAGTCTTGGGCAACATGGTTTAGTGTGAGGTGTCCCTGCTCATGGCAGGGCAGTTGGAACTAGATGATCTTAAGGTCCTTTGTAACCCTAACTATTCTATGATTCTGTGATTCTATTTAATCACTTTGTTATAGTATTTTTGGCATAGTGACCTAAGATGCAGGACAGCCCATTGCCTCTCCTATATAATGAGCAGTTGTTAATAGTTTGATGCATTCTGGGATTCTGATGAGGCAGATACTTGGTAAAGTTCATAAGTTCATCAGTCTTGCTTTAGGCTACAAATGTAAATTGTATGGAGAGAGGTATAGAGAGAGTTGACTGCTTTCCTTAACACCCAGATCATCAGGAGAGAATTCTAACGTGGTTGCATTCAGAAGTATCAAGCAAAGTAACTTTCTTAAAACCTGGACACTTATGTAGAGAAAACACTTTATAGCACTTTCAACAAAACGAGCTATAAAACATAGAAGTTAATCATAACACACGATGCCATAATGGTGAGCAGAATCTTAAGAATGAACAGAAAGTCAATGTGACAGTGATAGAACAGAATGAACGAAAGGTGAGAATATCAAGAAGAAAATAAAATGCTTCGTAGGACCCTATAGAATAAATTTCCACAGGAATTAGGAGAAATGCTGTTGCTTCAGTCTTCTCATGGCAGAGTATAAGTGAAAGGGAGAGAGAAAACAATTCTGAATGGACAAGGGCTGGATGAGGTGACCTTGTAACTCTGCCAGCCATTAATATCCACCTCATCCCTGTTAAATATCGAACAGAAACACTTGCAGGGTAAAAACAAATGTGCTTGACCAATGTTTCTGGCACACTCAATGAAAGTACCAAAAGAATGTTGCTTTCCTTCATTGTAGTTATCTGTAGTATGTTTGGGGTTTTTACTGTATTTATCCTAGAACTGAACATCCTATATGGTTTATTTGGAACTAGGATGTGAAACATATATTAAGCCATATTTTAGGATGATACTTCTCCCAGTTAGACTAGAAAAATCAACTTCAATTCTATTAGGATGTGCTCTGAGATGGGAACTAAGAACTGTAAAGGGCTTTTGTTCAGAATTAGTTTCAAGACATGAATGTAATGTCTTCCGTTCTTTGGCATGTGCCTGGAGCTTCTCTGTTTATGTCATAGGACACACTGGTACTGGTTTAATTGTTATCTGGAAAGCTAATTCTCATTTCTTCTGGCTGAAATTGAACTGATGGAAATTACTTCTTGTAATGTCTTGCAATTACTCATTTCTGGATTAGATCATGAGACAACATTTCTCCAGTGTTCAGGAGTTTGATGTATAGTCATGTGGAACAGTAAGTAATGTTTCTCTGTACTGACTAGCAATTTGATTATTTTGAGTACAACACTTCCTGAAGCAATAGCGTTACAGTATCCAGGAGTTTTTAATCTTTTACTCTAAACCTTTATGTTATGACTTTTAATTAATTTGGAGTAACAGAAAATGACTTACCATTTCTATTTCTTTCATTTCACTAAGAATGCTATTTTAACATGAATGATAAAATTTTTAATACTTGCCTTCAGAAAAAGTATTGTATGGTAAGCCAAATTATTTAAGATAGGTAGAGACACTGCTTCAATTGACAAAAATGAAGATAAATGTTTATTTGGTTGTATTATAAACAAATGGGCCTATTGCTGTACAAACTGTGGCAAGACATAAATTGGTAATACCATGTCTTTCACATCAGTAAATGCTGCAATTCTGTTTCAGTCCTGTCCCTGAAAACTTACCATTATTTTCTAGAACACTGGCGTTTAAACACAAGGGACGTGATTCTTTGTAATACAACATGTACTTTTGTGGATAACAACTTGGAAGTAAAATCAGTTGTTTATGTGAATGATGACATTCAGCAGTGTAATTGATTGTAATCATATGGGTTTAGTCTTTAGTCCAAATATAAGCATTTGTACCCAGGTGTATCTGGTATGCAACATGGCGCTAACTTCAACAAATTATATCTTAAAGCATTAGGAAAAAAAAGATAAGAAAGATTTTGATCACCTTAACTTGGATCATGTTTGTCAAGCCTCCTACTGAAGCCAATACAATTGTTCAAAGGAAGCAGAACATTAAAGCTATAAAATTAATCGTAGAATGTTTTGGGTTGGAAGAGACTATAAAGATCATCTAGTTCCAAACCCTCTGCCACAGACTGGGACACCTTCTACTAGACCAAGTTGCTCAAAGCCCCATTCAGCTTCCAGGGATGGGGCAGCAACAACTTTGGGCAACCTGTTCCCGTGTCTCACCACCCTCACAGTAAATGTCCTTATATCCAATCTAAATCTACCCTCTTTCAGTTTAAAGTCATTCCCCCTTGTTCTTTCACTACCTGCCCTTGTAAAAAGTCCCTCTCCAGATTTCTTGCTGGCTCCTTTAGGCACTGGAAGCTGCTCTAACATCTCCCCAGAGCCTTTTCTTCTCCAGGCTGAACAAGCTCAACTCTCTTAGCCTGTCTTCACAAGAGAGGTGATCCAGACCTCTGATCATCCTTGTGGCGCTCATGTGGACTTGCTCAAGCAGGTCCATGTCCCTCTTGTATTGAGGGCCCCAGAGCTGGACGCAGTACTCCAGGTGAGTCTGCTTGATCACAAAGACTGAAGGGATGTCATCACAGGAACATAAAGAGTCACTTTTGTTATGTTCTGCGACCTACACAGGAATCACTGTTACTTCTGAAAGTCACCTCTAGATGTGTATAGATGTAGTAATGCAGGAGACTGAAATTGCTTTCACCCTACCCCAGAGTGTACAGTAATTGTGCCAGTAAACGTAGCATAAAGCTATGAATTGATAGCCAGAGACACAACTGCCAAAAAGCAAATAGATTTTATGTCCAAAATAAGTAAGTACATATACAGTATCTGCCTGTGTATTTCTTCAAACATACTTCTACAGCTCTGCTGAGTATTTCCAATAATCTGCTAAAGCTGTGACCCAGCTATATATGGCCATAAGAAGAGCTCTTTGTGTAAATTATAATTTTGGATACTATTGTCTTAGCCTCTTTGTATCTGATTGTGTTTTGGAGCTGTCTATGAGGGAGCTAGGAATAGTTTTCTGAAAGTGCTGAACATCTTTAACTCACACTAGAAAGTTGGCCCAAAAGAATGTACAACCTCTGAGCTCGAATAGAAGTATACATGCAACTTCAAATGTTCAAATAGAGTTTATATACAGACCAATCAAAGTAGACGAAGTGTAGACTTCAGCAACACAAGCTATACGTATGAAAACATGGAAGAAATTCAGTGATGAGTTAGTGTTCATTTTGCAGAAGAAGTGACTTGACTATTTCCTGAAGAAGGACAAATCTATATTTTAAGAAGGATTTCCTGAACCAAATGGTTGCAGGTGACAAGTGAGACTCATTTGCAAATTTAATGGCTGAGATCATTAAATACATTTACTTGATGTAAGAAGAGGAATTAGTATGTCTCAGATGTTACCAATACACTTGCAATGCAGTTGTGAATGGAAAGGCTAATCACATGTAATTTTGGTTGTATTAATGTTTTCCAGTGAGAGGAAAACTTTCAACAAACTCGTAACTATTGTACTGGAAGGCAGTTGGGAGGGTAACTTTTGATATCTACCTTGGACAAATAGGAAGTAGTGTAAAAGCTTTTGACACTGTCCCACACGATCTCCTTCTCTCTAA
>NW_009922379.1:0-4471 GCF_000696875.1 Nestor notabilis
CTATCTGTCTGTAGAGTGCTTCATCCATAGAGTCCTTCTGGTCAGGCTGTCTGCAGCAGATACCCACAATAATGTCCCCCATTGCTGTTCTCCCTTTGACCCTGACCCACAAGCTCTCTGTTGACTCACCACCTATCCCCAGACAGAGCTCCAAACTCTCCAGCCTATCACTGACATAAATAGCAACTCCCCCTCCCCGTCTGCCTGGCCTGTCTGTTCTAAAGAGCCGGTAACCGTCCATTCCAACACTCCAGTCACCGGAATCATACCACCATGTTTCTGTGATAACCAATGATATCGTATCCCTGTAGCCTTGCACACATCTCTAATTCCTCTTGTTTATTTCCCATACTACAGGCGTTTGCATAGAGACATCTGAGCTGAGCTCCAAATGAGGCCAACTCAATGGTTGGACTACATCGCTCCAAGAACTTATTACAGGTGCTGGCAACTGACCGGGAGTGTTGGCATGGATTGATGACCCCCTCCCCCAACACATCTAGTTTAAAGCTTTCTTGACCAGCCTGGCAAGTCTCCTACCAAAACAGCTCTTCCTTTTCTTTGTTAGACCAACTCCACCAGCCTCCAGTAGATCTGGCCTCCCAAATCAAGCCCCATGTTGTAAATACCCAAACCCCTGACTATGGCACCACCGTTCTAACCATTTATTAACGTGTCAAATACATTTTTAAGGTCCTCCCTTCTATCCTGGAGAATCAATGAAAAAACTATCTGAGCTCCAGAGCCTCTAACCACCCCTCCCAGGGCCCTCTAGGCCTTCTTAATGTTCTCCGGGCTACTGCTGTCTATATCGCTAGCACACACATGGACCACTAGAAGGGGGTAATAGTCTGAATAAGACACCAATCATGTTTTCTCAGTTGAGGAATAGAAAGGCAGCTATTTATATCTTATTTCTGTATCTGTGTGCCTATAAATAGAGTGCTTGTATGCTGATGGTGCAAAGAAGGGGGAAAAGGTTACTGAATATTTGGCTTTTTGTTAAAGAATTTTGCTTTTCGTGTTGTCTATTGAAAGCAGACATTATTACAGAAATCTGAATAAGATAAATTTACATAAACCCAGATTTCAAAATAAATTTTTCTAATAGACTGATGTATGCCCTTTATATGATATATTCCTTTAGGGACTCCAATTATTTAACAATTTCTTATTATTTTCCATTTTTTCCATTCTGTATTTTCTTTCCTTCCCTTATAAATTCTTGTTATGTACCACACTCTTACTCATCTGTGTTTCTTCTCTTTATGCAATCATTTTCCATCGCTGTTTCCTTTTCCATTTTCCAAATCTTTTCTTTTTGTTTTTGTTTGTTTGTTTGTTTGAAGCTGCTCAGAAATATGTGTCAGTAGTATTAACTCACAACTTAAAACCCCAGCCTCCCCATGCCTAGTTCTTAAAAGCAATGGTTTAATGAGAAAAAGATGCCTGACGTCAGCTTTTATTTATTTCTAGGCTCATTGTGAATCCTAAGCCATGTGATGCACCTGGGTATGCTGTCTTTATTGGAAGATTCATGGACAGTTACTGTAGTGGTATGATGTTTCCAGACAAACACAATATATTGCAGGTGTGTAGCACTGTTTTCACGGTGGTTTCTTGAAGGGTTATAAAGGGTGTCCATGTTGTGGTGATACACCAGAATTCAGACATCACTGAAGTATTCAGACATCAATGGTTAGCCCTTGCTTGTCTTTCAATGAATCCATTCCAAGCAATCTGTCATCTTTCTGTTTTTAGCAATATTAAATACACAAACATGCACCGATCTCTTGGCATAGGAAAATGTCTGTACTTGGAGCAGTGTGTTCATTGAAGATTTTTTTTTCACCCTTCAGCCTTGTGTGGACCTTTAACGATCTTCTATATGCTGCTTCTTTCTCTAATGTTCTGAGAGAGTCAGTAGGCACAAACTGTACTGAGAAAATTACACCATAACCACACTGAAACTGTGAGTTTGATTCCAGCTTGTCTGGTGGGATTGCTGCTAAAAGTCAGCATCTAAAGAAGCAGCTCATTTGAATTCTGGGTGTACACGTGAGTTAATACGAATGTATTCAGAGACTGAAGGCTGATGTATCAAAGGCACAGTTCAACAGCACCTCAGGAGTGTTCCTAATAGTGTGACTATTTTTTCCTTTCACTTCTGTCAAATTTATCAATGTCTGATGCCATTCTTTCTCAAAGAGAGAGCCTATTAATATGTATAAAGCAAAAAAAAAGAGTTCATCCCTATGCATTAACATTTACTCATGGCAATTATGTCTGATCTCATTAAATTTGTATATTCTTCCCCCCCCTTTTTTCTTTCTATTCCACCTATACAGAAAGTGGCACCAGATCTATCAATTTTTACAAAGCTGTGTGTACGTGTGAGTGTGCATACCTCTGTACATACATTTATATGCGTGTATATATAAATCTTTTTATATACCTCAGTACTAATGACTGAATAATTTTACCCACTTTTTCTATCTTTCTGCTACAGCATTTCCTAAGAAAACTAATGACTGCTTACCTGGAGCTAGACTGCACTATTAGTCTGGCACATAACCGCATTGCCCCAGGAAGTATACAAGGAAGGAATTGGACCTGAGAGTGACATAGTTTGTCTTGCCTCTCTCTCCTTGTTTGTGAAATGAAGAGGTAATTTACACTCCTGCTTTTTCATGCGCCTTTTTCTGGTGCAGGTTAATTTTCCTATGCAGCGAGCCAGGGAGTAAGAGAAGGACCCAAATGACTCTCACCTCTCACAATCTCTTATCCCTGCAGACTCTCCCCTGAGCTTGGATAGTGCTGTCCTGCTGGGCAAGCCCTGGGGATGCCCTTGTGTCAGTCTGTGCCAGAAAAGGGACAGTCTGATAAATATTCTCTGTACGTGCAGACAGCCATAATGGTAAATGCTGCATGTTGCCTTTCATGAAATGGTTGCATGTGTTTGCCTAGATTCTCTCTAAGAGTGCCAGCTCTCAGTCCCTGACCTCTGCTGCTCTGTGATGCTCTGTGTGGGGAGGGGGCTGCATGCCCTCTGTGCTGTGCCACCTAGCTGCCTCTCCATGAGTTCAGTACACCACAGTTGGTGAAGGACCCTGTGCCTGTGGGATGTGTTTCAGTGCTTTGCCCACCAATAGCAGGAAGATGTTGTGCCATGAGCTGGGGTTTGCACAGGTTTTGGTGGAAACCATCACTTGTTTTAGTCAGTGAATGAGGCACATAGGTGAGGAGGTCCTATGTAGGGTGAGATTTTGCTGGAAATGAAGGGAGAGCTTCAACCACCTTCTCAAGAAAGGGGCTGTGACACCAGTTCACATCTTTGGTTTGATGAAGCCTGCAACTGCTCCCTTTCAACAGGGCTGCCCGGTTTCTGACAGGCTGGAGCAGGTGAAGTGAGATGGTGGTCAAAAGGTAGAGGAGGGATGATTTTTTAATTCTACATTATTCTCCACACTCCTCTTCCTGCAGGGGTATTTATAATACAACTAAAACCCCTTCCATCCCTTTCCAGTTCCAAACTGGGACCTGGAAGTTTCAAATAAATGAATCTTTCCAAGAACTTTAAATTCTAAGCTTTAGGTTCAGGGATAAAACTGCCTTCTGCATTATGACAGGACAGGATGGAGGAGGAAAGACCAGAGATTCTAGACTCCTATTTCAAGGAGTAAGTTCAGAGTTATTGGCTCAGCTGATCAAAAAAGAGCTGCTATTGCAGTAATCGCAGCAGTACCTAGAGGCTACAGTCAGAATTGGAAGGATGTGGCTTTGATGTTTCCTAAAATAAATACAAATATTCTTTGCTCTTTTAAGCTGAGTCAACAGAAGAGCAGCTAACTGCTCTGTTAGCCAAAAGTCCCAGTACTACTTTGGTCACTTTTTCTTCTGCTGTGCCTTAAACCACAATTTAAACATTACATCCATTTGTTCTCCTAGTGATCCACTGGAAATTAGAGGGCAGAGGGCAGAAAGGAAACAGGACCCATGGCTTTAAAAGTAAGACCTTGGTACCTGTTGAGTGGGCTTCAGCCCGCTCTTGGTTGCACTCTCAACATTGCATTTGCAGTTGCTCACAGTGAAAGCAGCAATGCTGCCTGTCAGGCAGATAGTCAGAGTGGACTGCCATGTCCCTAGACGTCTCCTCATCACCTCAGGACAGCCACACTTGCCTGATGTCTTTGTGCTGGTGACTCCTCAGCTATCTTACCAAGTCCTTTTGGCTTTCCTGAGTTCAAGTGAGATGTTTCAAGCCAGCAGCCAA
The DNA here is from genome assembly GCF_000696875.1 of Nestor notabilis. NCBI lineage: Eukaryota > Metazoa > Chordata > Aves > Psittaciformes > Psittacidae > Nestor > Nestor notabilis. The sequence goes on from NW_009922379.1 coordinate 4,274, forward strand.
CTGTCATGAATAATAAATATATTTATCATGGTCAAAATAAATTTGTTTTCTTCAAAGAAACACTGTCTATGTGTTTCTGTTCATGTGACTAACAATAGAATTAACTTCTACTGTCTGCACATCTGTACAGTTGCACAGCCACTGAAGCCCCTGCAAGCTGGGTGATTTACAAGCCCTGTGTGCCTCTTGCCTGTCCAA
>NW_009922379.1:4502-13797 GCF_000696875.1 Nestor notabilis
GGAATCTACAACCCAACCATTTCCCTAATGGGAAAAGGTGTAATTAATCAATAAAAAGGGATTAGTTAATATTTTCCACACGTAAGTGCCAAATATTAGAATAATATGCTCTCTTGTGGCTGGCTGGCATCCCATCATTTTGTGGTTTATCTGAAAAAGGAAATTGGCAGGACAGCCACAGAGTACATCATGGGATTGCTCTGCACACCTGGGGCAGTTGTTATATCTGCTGCAAATAAATATTTTCTCTGCTGAATGAGTTTTTTTTTAATAAATAGAAAAGTTAGTCAGGAGTAAAATTTGGTTTCTGTGGTTAGTGAAACTTTCTTCCCTTATTTCAAAGACTAAAGTGGCATGGGGGAATCCCCTAGCAACCATAGGCCCTGGGAATTAAATTTTCTCCATCTGTTCCCTACTGCCTAAGCAACATAGCACAAATCTTACTACCATCTATTTCTCTAAGCAGCCTCCTGTGGAAAGAGGAAGACTTGATTAGTGCGTGTGTATATGGTTGTCTGCCCACATTCGGAAAGTCGGCCTCTAAGAGAAACATTTGCTTGATATTCATTACCATTCTTGAGCTCTCTGCGCCACTGTACACATGAAAAGGTAACATTTCCATTGCAGGAGGCAATACATGTAGGAAACAATGACTGAGGTATTCTTACCAGAAATTGAATTAATTTGTTTGCTCTACAATTCTTAAAACAGTCCTTCTTTTAATAAAGGGCTGACCTAGTTCAGGAAGATTGTGGCTCTTTTGTATCACCAGTGCTCTGTCAGCGATTTAGAATAGTTTTCTGGCAGGTGCAGCCTTCTTAGCAATACCTGATTTTCTCAAACCATTTCAATGCTGTTCATAAAGCAGTAGTATGTAACTTTGTATTTCTTGATCTTAACTGTGAGTTGCTGTTGACTTTTCTAACTGAAATTGTCTTAAATTTTTTCTTCAGCTGCTTTTTCAATTAGGAATATTTTTTTTTCCAGAAGATGCTATTATAAAATGAGCTTCTCTGATTTTTCAGCTTTCTGGTGAGTAGTTAAAACAGACTTTCCAGTTTTCTCTCTGTTTTCTGCATGAAGCTGCCATGAACTTAAAGCAGGTTTTCATCCCAGGCTGTTTTGTCTATGTCTAAATGCTAATGTTTCATTTCTTTTTACAAAATACCATTTTTTCTGGAGCAGAGGTCTTTCTGTTACACTGAGTTTCAACAGACCTGGCCTTGCTTATGCCTGAATATGGATCATTTTGTATCTGTCTGAGACCATTTGGTACAGTGCTGGGTTAATTTTAAGATCTGGTACTTCAGAAAAAGCTTTGCAGGATGTGGCTTTATCCTATGTTCCTTATTCACTAGACTGCTCTTTTTCATTCACCTTTGAAATGCCTATAATATGGTCCATGTGTAGACTACGACCATATTTTATGGATCAAGTGAATTGGCAAATTAAGCTGCCTGGCTATGGAATTCAGTTCCTTGAAGTGCAGTGCTGAGTCTTTCGTTCCAGTGCAGACAGGGGAAATTTATAACAGACGTCAATAGATTTGAGATATTGCAGGACAGTTACTTTTTATCAGTGGTGCCTTAATAATGAAGAGTCTCAAAAAAAGAACTTTACAATCACCGTCTGGACACAGGCTGTCCTAGCATTTAGTTAATGGTTTTGTTGGTTTTTTTAGGGACATTGCTGAACAATGAAAAATGTACTTCATGAACAACCATAAGAAGTTGAGGGTCTGAAGCTGTCTTGTACAAAACCTTCTAAAGTGCCTAGTGAATTTTTAGATTAGTAAATATTTCCATTTATTCTAATTTTGACCAAGGATAGGATTTTCAAATGATGCAAATTGGTTATAAACAATTTTCATCTGCAGCTGTCTGTTCACCAGTATAAAACTTAAAATATTTTATTAGAGCAGTTTTGGTTTTTAAAGTTCAATTAAAATATTACAGTATGCTAAGCAATGAAACATAGTTATGATTGTTTTCAGATAAATTCTGTGCTAAAAACATAACTAAAATGCCAGTGACTCTAATACACTACCTTTGTCTATGGGCTGCTTAGCAGAAGTATAATGGGGAGTCTGCAAACAGCTTCCTGTAGGATGTGTATTCAAATTGGAGAATGTGGAAATTTCTCTGTCTCTTTTCCATTTGTTGCTTAAGTGACAATATAGCAACGTTTTCCTCACTGAAAGGCAGCATATGCATGATCATCATCATTAATAGCAGAAATGTATTGTCTGATCACAGAATCGTAGAATGGTTTGGGTTGGAAGGGACCTTAAAGATCACCTAGTTCCAACCCCCTGCCATGGGAATCTAAGAGCTGAAGAGATGGTCACTGTGCTAAACACTACACAAATGCAGCACTGGTGTAAATATAGTTCTAGATAGAGCATCCTAACTTGATCCAACAAGTTGAGGACACTGGCAATGATAAAATGGCTACACCATCATCAGTTGAGCTCTCCTTTTCTGACAAAGTGAACATTGCTTTTGCCATAAGAAGATTCAGTGTGACCTGCAGTTCTGTAGAGGTGTGACTCAACTGTCCAGTCTTACAGTGCCTGATGGGCTTCATGGGACCTCACCCAGCTTGTTGGTTGCAGTTTTATGGGCCTTAAAGTCATCAGCAAAAATATTTTCTTTCCTCCTGTTTCTCAATTGTCTGACATCTTCCCCTTAAAATTTGCAATGAGTTTTTAAAAGAAGAAGATGGCAATATAAAAATTACTTGGAGGAATTGTTCTAGTAATAGCTGGTAATATATTTTAATGATTCTGTTCATTTACTGAATAACATTTCAGGTAAAAGCTCATTCCACACACACATAGTTCTGCTATTAATGCCACAGCTGTGTTACAGCAACTTCTCACAACAAGATATTATTTTACGAGGGTAGGTTCATAAGAGAAGTTTGTTTTTCATTTTCAGTTTTTTAAATTATAGCTGCTTCTGTATCTGATGGCTAAGAGATGGGAGCCTTTTATTTGGTACAGTTTAATATAACTACATTATTTATGAAAGTAATCGTTTCTCCTTATAATTTATCAGGGAATAGTCTGCATAATCCCCAGTTTCTCGCAGAAATCAAAACATGGTTCATTTCCTTTTCACAGGTTTTGTTAGTGTAAGAACATAAGAAAGCTGCTTCTTCAAAATACAGCCTCTGAACCTAGAGACAAACTTGACCTCTTCTGAAACACTTGTCCTTTGCTTGGGTAGACTGATCCACACAGACTGATGTCAAAGGAAGGTACTCAGGGCCCAGGGCCTGTGATGCTGCATATGACACTTTTTCAAGGTGGAACAGCAGCAAAGAGGATATTTTTATAAGTAAAAATACTTGCCTGATTCTCCTGTCGCTGCTCAATGACATACATTTATATATACTATTTAAAGCTGCATTAAATGCATAAATGTGTGTAGTCTGTGACACTCAGCTCAACAGATATTAAAAGATCCCAGTCTGTGGTAATCATTTAACTTGCTTTCTAAGACATTTGCAACTGCTTCGCATTTTCTGTGCTTTTTTAGTGTGTAAGATGAAAGCCGGGTCGTGGTGATGGCTCAGAGAGCTACCCCTTCCTTTCCTTTTTTTTTCTAAGAAAGAGGACTGGTTATTTTTATTATTATTTTATACCAACACCAAGTTGAAAACATTTGTAGTTATTTAAGTTCTTAAGGAGGATCTGCTTTTTACCTCGGGGTAAGACAGTAAATTCTTCCATATGTTGACTGCATCAGTTATCCCTTACAAGCTTTTCACATGCCTGAGGGGTACTTAATCTCTCTGTTCTAGAGAAATCTCAAGCAAAGGTCAGCCAAACCAGCAGCATTTACTCAAGAACAATGTAATGGGTGTGTATGTGTGAACAGGGGGTCAGTGGCATGGTGCTGAGGAAAGAAAGTGAGGGTATCCCTTTCCTTTTCAGCTCCTGCAGAATAACCCTGGTTTCAGAACAGAAGAGCTTTGCTTGCTCTGCCATCTGCACACCAAGCAGCAGCGAGAAGGAGGTCTTTCCTCAAACTTGATTTGAGGTTTTCATTATCCAGACCTTTTAAAGCATCATCTTTGCTAATTTCTAAGGAGACAATGGGGCAGATCGTGCAATGGGGGGTGATGTGTCTGGTGGGTTCACTCAAATGCTGTCATGCAGAATGAGAGTTTGCCATCCAGTGTGGCTCTACATACCGACAACCCTTCAGGGTTGCATTTGTATTTCACTCCTCTCTTGACATTCATCTTCTCCCTGAATGAGGTATCAGATTTGCTGGCAGGTGGACATGAGCAGTCCTCTACCCAGCTGCATCTGCTATGTACAGTCACAAGGTGGGGAGCTGGCTGCAAAAATGGACATATGAGCCTGTTTTTATGGGGAGGAGAGCATTTGACATGGGGAAAAATTGTGCAAGTCACACAAGTCACATCGAACAAATGAAAGCTACCTCTCCCTATGGCCTCTGAGTGCGGTGAAAGCTCTTGCAAACCACAAAGCTCAGTATTCAAATGACAGTCCTTTCCTTACAACTAATTCACCTTAACAGGGTTATATATGTGAATAGCCTCACTGGGACCAAAGGAGTTATTTACCTGCATGCAGTATCATGCATACACACTTCCAGAATCAGGCCCTCTAGGCATACAGCAAGTTTCATTGCCCTGCATGTTGCTAAGTCACAATCTGATGTGAATTAAGGAAAATGAAGAGAAGCATATGGTCACATGGCAAGAGTGCTGCAGAATGGTTTAAAGTGTTAAAGGTTTAAATCACACCAAGGCTATAAAAATCAACTTTGTTTATGGAGCGGTACAGAGACCTATTGTACTTAATATCGACCAATCCATTGAACACCTGATTCAAAATGTTCAATTGAAAGCTGGAGAAAAGTGCTAAATTGAACAATCTAAATAACCTGTGAACCAAACAGTCATAAATCAGTGGCAATGTTGCACATAGTTAACCCTAACCAGTCAGCAAGTTGTCCCAATTATTAGCTGGGTTACCTGGTTAGGAGTTGGTTTACCCTTTGAGAATTGTATTAATATAGAAAAACTCTTTGCACTGAACATTCCTCAGTGAACAGAGCACCAGGCTCACTTAAGCCTTTATTAAACTTTTCTCCCCTGATTCTATGCCAGGTAAATCTTGCTTGAATACCAGTATGGAAGAAGGACATTTGAAATTAAGAAACAGGCTTACAAAAAGACACATTTTCAACTTCAGGGGACTTAAAAGATGTTGCTGCAAAAGACAAGATCCACTTTTTAAAGGTGTTTTGTTCTGCATGGAGGGTTATTCACATCTGCGTGGGCCTTGCCAGATGCTGAATCTTTCTGATGCCAGTGCAGTTTTGCTATTTTTGTCCACAGACTCCTTGCAGACTTGGAAGGACCATAGTTTGTTGGCGCATCTTGTCTTATATATGCCTGGCCACATTTGCCTTTCTTTACTTCCTAAAGACAATAAAAAAGCTGAGTTTTCCAGGAAGGCTCATAAGAAAGTCCCGTTTCTGTTAAACCATTTTGTTTAGCACTAATTGCACTACACACCTTTAATTTTTTGCTAAATTAGTCATCCATTAGCTTTTGCATTATTTTATCCTTTCAGCTTGGGCTGAAAGTGTTGTAATTGCCTGGGTTACACATATAACTTGAAAAAAAGATATAGGTATGATGTTGTTTTTTTTTAATTTTTTTATTGCTGTCTGCTGGGACTTCTCCAGTGTTCTCAGACTTACCAAAAAGGAATATTCTTGGTTTTGAAATTTCTTCATCCAGCTTTTGTAAAGCTCTTGGTTACAAATTATGCATGCCTGCTGATTTAATTTGTTATTTAACATTCTCCTGATTTACTGCTGGAATGAACAACATTGCGTTGTCTTCTTATGAGAGAAGTGATTTTGTCTGTTTTTTAATTCAAATTTATTTACAGAACATACAGATTTTTGCATATATTATTGACATGGCTACAAATTCTGTGTAGTCAAGAACAAAATTCTTTCTTGTTATCCTTAACTGACGAAAAAGCTCACTTCTTGCTTCCATCCTCGTCGATTTTCTGTAGTTCTTATCTTCTGTTTAATACTCATGATTTCTGATAAACGCCCTTTTTTCTTCATAATTATTTTGATTTATATAGCTGTTTTCACTTTTATGCAAGTCAACATTTAGGCTAGCTGAGCTTTCATTCTTTTTTAAAAACCCCTGATAAAATGTTTTCTAACACTTTCCAGTTATTATCCACATTTCTTGTCTAATTTCTTTCTCCCTACTGATTTAGCTCATAATTGTTTTCAGCTTTGCAAAATTGGCTCTTCCAATCCATCAAGTATACATATTACTGGTCTGGACTTAATTCTGATTACATATAACAAACAGAAGCAAATCACGATCACTTTTATCTGTGCTACTGCTGATTTCTTTAGTCTAGTTCTATGATATTTTATTTTAATTTGTAAGGATAAAATAATGCAATGCAGCATTCCAAAAGTGTTGGATGCAGCACTTTTTAAGGAGTTCATCATTTATGGCATATTCCAAGGATACATTAATTTGGTGGCATGAAAACTCCAAACCATGCTATTCAGATTGAAGTGCTGACATTGCATAGTTTATTTTTCTTCTTATTTTATGGATGCTTTCTTAAGGATATAGTTTTCTCTTCTTTTGGTAATTACTTGCAGAAGGCAGTAATGACAGAAAAAAACCCGTACCTTTTTGTACTTCTTTTCTAACACACAAATCTACAGATTAAGAATTGCTTACATCTTTGAGTCTATTTCCTGGTTTTGTCCTATTTCTTTTACTTTATTTTGATGATGTAACAGAATTTAGAAAGTACAGAACTGGTTTCTCACAGAATCCTTCCCAAGGGAGAGGGATGGGTTGGAAGAGGAACATGTTTAACACCTCCACCCCAAATGACATTTTAAAAAGACATGGTGCCTGTCTTAGCTTTTCGTAGTTTCTTGGTGCTTTCCTCAGTAGATTGCCAGATGGTAAAGTGGATTAGAGAGCCAGGCTTCAGTACGAAACATACCCTAGAAATCAGAAAATTGTCTGTTGAGTGGGAGACACTGCTAATTTCAGTGCATCTAGATTCTGGCTCTGTATTTTAATTGTTAATGGACAAAGTTAGAAATAACAGTCAATTTTGCACCTTGAGCTGGGGAAGAGGATCTCATTTTTAGTATGTTCTTCATCATGTTTGTTTCCTGCTAGGGATCTTTTAGAGCATTTTGCAGCTACCTCATTTATGATTCTGTTCCTCTTTGGTTTGTTTATGTTAAACACGTGTAATACACTTGTGTAGCTTTTAATTTGAAACTCTGGTTTGGTTTTTTTTTGCAGTTCTGATTCCATGTTTCAAATTAGGTCAATATTCAATAGAATCAGCCAACTTACATTGTCAAAAATGAACTGCATTTCTCATTGAAACCTTCTGCTTTTCATAAAATGACCTTTTTGCTTTGGGACCGTCACTATCATTAATAACAACAAAATGGTATTTTTCTATGGCCTCTAAATGCTCAAGCAAATGCATTTCTTGGAAAACAGAGATTTGTGAAATGACTTTTTTAATGAAAAACGTGGGCTCTCTAGTGCCAAATGTTTCATGAGCACATTTCAGTCTTTGCCACGTTTTATTTTTGTTGTTTTCAAAAAGCTGAATATAAACCATTCTGATCCTTCCAAAATAACAGGTTTCTATTTATTTGTCTGAAGCAAACTCTTCTCCCTGAAAATTTTTCGTATTCTCTCTTCCATCAGAAGACTAGTGTGATTAACAATGCAAATATGTGATTAACTGAAGAAATGGTAATGTGACACGTCCTTTCACAAGCATCTACCAAAATGAGAACTGGGCAGACCGGTTATGCTACTCTTGGTGGCAATGTTGTATCAGTGGACATGGAGTGATAGCTGGGTGATGGTCTTAGAGATTAGGCAGAAAGGGTCAGAGTGGTAAGACAGCCACACGTAACTTTTCTGCAATTGGGCCTGAAAAGTTTTGGTGACTCTTGCTGTGCTTGGTGACACTGTACTCCAAAGGGAGGGTGAGAATTTAACACACAGTGCCTTCCTAATATCAAAGGACTGCAATAAGTTTTAAAAGTTCAGGTGGTATCAATATTAAGTGCTTCATTCTGAGAGGGTTGTCTCCAGGTTTAAAAATGTTAGTAGGAAGCACTGGGCTGTAAGTGATTAAGCAAAGAACTATATTTTTTTTCATTGCAATATGGTGGTGTTTAAACCATGGGTTTAGATGTGGGATTTCATCTAATGATGCAAAAAACCATGTTAAATAGAGATGATAGAGACTGCCAGTGGTTCTGAAAAGTTTTTCTGTAGGAGAGCTTGCTGAACACAACCCTCTTCAGCTTTCACATTCTTGCAGGAGAGAAAAACCTATGGTTCAAATTTAGTAGAGCAGCCAAAATGAATTTCTGAGGAATATTTCTAGTTCAAAATTTACATGGTCATTTCCCTGTGAATGTTTATCAATACCCTTGTACAAGTCCAACCTGTGGAAAGCAGGTGTCTTACAGAAATGAAGGTCTGGATTACAGGTAGATCACACTGGGAATAATGACACTCGACTGGGAAGTGGCCACAAGCTCACTCTTCTTGTGCTCAGCCATCCCCTTGTAAGAGATGGGTGTTTATGCTGTTCACATACCAAGTCAAAATGTATTCATCCTCAGAAAATAATATGCTAATGCAGTTTAGGAAGAGATTAACAAGCTGTACTGGGAGTTAATTTTCCCCATTTCTCTCATAGTGCTGTGCTTTGTGTTGGTAGGTAAAAAGGTGATGGTAACATATTGGTATTTTGGCTACTGCTGAGCAGTACTCCCACAGCATCACGACTGTATCTATCTCCAACATCCCCCTCTCACCAGCAGGCTGGGGTTAGGCAAGATCTTGGAAGTAGACATAGCCAGGACAGCTGACCCAAACCAATGAAAGGGATATTCCACAACATATGATGACTGCTCAGTAATAAAAGCTAAGAGAAAGGAGGAGGAGGGGGAACATTAGTCTGTTATGATGTTTGTCTTCTAAAGCAACCACTATGCTCACCAAAGCCCTACTTCCCAGGAAGTGTCTGGGCATCACCTGCTGATGGGAAGTAGAGAATAAATCTTGTTTTCCTTTGCTTCCATGCCTGGCCTTTGCTATTGCTTTATTAAATTGTATTTATTTTGTTCCACGAGGTTTTTTCCATCTTATTTAATTCCTCCCCCTCCCCCCTCCACCTTCCCCTCACCCATCCACCTCCACC
>NW_009922380.1:0-59776 GCF_000696875.1 Nestor notabilis
TAATATATAAATATTTATTAAGTATATAATATGGGTATTATATACTTAATATTTAAATATTGGAATATCGGCACTGAGTACTTTGAATTGCAAAAATTTCCACCCCTTTCTGAAAAGGAATCAGAGTTAAAACATTTTATCCAGGTAAGTAACTATATGCAGGTGTTTTATCCTTTTTTTTTTTTTTTTATTGCAGTATTTACTTTAGAAGCTTCATGGTGCCATGACTTGCTTAAGAAAAGTCATATTAAGCAAGCAGTTGTAATAACCTGAACTCATTAGTACACAGTCCTTGTACAAAGAAGCCAAAGGCAGGTCAGATTTTGCTCTTAGTTCAATTTGACTTTGGAAACAATTTGTAAATATGATATATAATTTTCTAAACCAGTACTATACAATACATTTTTCAGTTTCATGTTTTCTTCTGTTCTATGGAATAGGTAAAGTTTTCTTGGTTTAGATATATTCTACAGTTTCAGTTATTTGAAGTTAGAGCTGATGCCTAAAATATGTCTGTTAAAGGATCCATCTTCAATTATATTTTCTATATATTCCATGGGATAAAGATTAACCACAACTGGGGAAATACCACGTGTTTATTTTGCCTGTCTGTATCCCAATGCAGGAGGACAGTGATATTCTGTAGCTGAGTGGGATGCATTTCAGGTTGAAAGGAAGCTTTAGTAGAAATGTTCTGTCTATGTACTGTTCTGCAAATCAGAAAACAGGTATATTTGCTATTTTCAGGCCTGGACGCTGACTTTTCATATCTTTATGGTGCATAATGCATTGAAATAAATCCCTGCCCCTACACTGAGGGGAAGGAATTGCATGCTCAGGCTGGAATGCTGTGGGAGTGGTTTCCAAGGTAGTTTCATGCTATAACAACTCTGCTTCAAGTGATGCTCACTTGGACAAAGGGTGCTGCATCTTACTTGTTTACCTACATAAGTCAAAGGTATTTGGTACCTTCTGTCTACTGAAAACAGATTTTCGAATAACTGCTGTTTCCCAAAAAGCTATATTCTTCCTGCTTCTCTGCTAAGGAAACTAAAGTCATCATTATTATCCTTAATATTGCAGAGTATTAAAATGCTTAATTCCCAGAAAATTTGAAGAATTAGTTAATGTACTTGATGCTCATTTTGCTCACTATCTTCAAATATCGTCTCTGCAATACACTCCATTTAAAATGTTAAATTACCTTTATATACATTCTTCTAACTGATCTGTTGTGCCGTTTTTAAAACTCCCATTACAGCAGCCAATCAGGACGGATGGAAACTTCTGGAGCCCACCCAGCAAAATTCAACTTTCAATTCAGAGATATCCCAAGATGTGTTTTGCAATGGGAATATCACAAAGAGCATAGGTGATGTGGTGAACCAGAACACCTGATTTTTATGTGCTTCATCTAGTCCTTCCTCTTAAAACAAAGTATCTCCATTTCTTTCCCCCATATCTCTTTCTTTTTCATTAATTGGACCTCTCCACTTTTCTTGGGCAAACTTTTGAAGTTCAAAGTCTGTCACATTCTATGTGTCAGACATATGATGGGTGGGAGAAGATGGGGTTTTAACTTCAAGTATCAGTCCAAGGAAAGACTGGCTGGGGCAGAAAAACAACCAGAAGAAAACAGCTCATTCTCCCTGAGGGAGACAGGGAACTTTTCCAAGGACACACTCTCTTTCAGCTCATTTTAATCCAGGGGCAGAAAAATTGTATCCACAGAAGTATGACTGAAAACAAAGGTTCAGACAACGATTTGTGGGAAGTGATACCGTTCAAACTGTAATTTTGTACAGCCTTACCAAATGTTTCAGATTCTGCAGCTCTTATGCATATGCAACTCACCAGAAAATAAAAAGAAAGGAAACATTAGATGAAAAAAAAGTAAGACCAGATCTTGTTACTTGAGCAATGAAATCTTTGCATCTTTCATTGGAAATTAGAGCACACTGTATTAATCTTGTTCAAAGAACATGAACTTTAGAGTATTATATGAAATGTGATGCTTATAGAGCAACAAGAAAATGAAGAATGGATATGAATTCACAATCAGAACTAGGTATACACCATTTCTGCTGATATGCTTATTCCTGATTTTTTTTTTTTTCTTTGTGAGCAAATCAATTCAGCTGTGGTAGACTGCAAACCTATTTGAGATTGCCAAACTCATTTTATGTATTTGATCCACATGCCAAAAAGTAAGAAGCTAATTGAACATGTTTTTCCTTTAAACTTTCATTAATCTTTCCTCAGAACATTTAAGTAATAAACCTATAATGCCTAAACCATGATGACATCTACCTGTGTCACTGTAACAGGAGAGGTGGTGGTAGTGCATCAGCACAGAGAAGAGCTTGACAAGATCATGAACACTGAATCTCTCTTATAGTTGAGAATGAATATGTCTTCTCAACTCCTCTCCACTCTTTTTATGGACAGTTTAACACCCCTTTATGCTAAGGTGAATGTCCTAACAGGTACACTGGCCTACAGGATTTGAAATCTGAACTTTTCATTCAAGAGCAGCCTGGTTTGGATTCTCTGCTTGCATTCCTTTAACAAAGACACTATGCAGTGACTCCAGTATTGATTTAGGCTGCCATGAAATTCTGAAAGCTGTGATCAAGTTTTCTCAAATTCAGCTACTTTCCACCTCATTTATCCTCTTTTTTTAATCTACCACTTAGAAATGAGGCCCAAATAAACGACTGATTTGGTTATTTGGTAGCATGACATTTCATGCATAGTTCCTACACCTACTCAGTCTCCACTCACCTATGTTATCACCATGCTTTGACTTATGTTTGTTTAGCTCATGAGGTCTGTCAGAGCCACAGCCCATGACTCAGATAGATATGTGGCACACATGGTGACCGCAGCATCTGCAAATGTGCAAATATATCAAAGCCGCTAAAAATATTTTTTTGCCTTGAGTAGAGATATGTTGACTTTCAAAGAGTCAGTCCTAGAATGGGATATAATTTTGAAACCCATAATTTAATATTTAATTAAATATAAAATACAATTAACTATATAATATAATTAAATATATCCTGATTCCTAATTATAACTGATGTTAATGAAGAGAGGATTTGGTGAGGTTCAGATCAAGCTTTAGGTCTAAGTTTGTACTGGGTCCCAAATATTTCCTCTATCTTATCAATATTACCAAGTTGTCTTCTTTCTTTTTCTTTTCTCCTTCTTTGAATATATCAGTGCCACTCCCAGAAACAGCCTCAAGACTGACATAAATGTGGTTTGCTTCACTTCCACCTACATTCTGTCCATCTAACAGTCTACTGAGTCTATTAACTCAGTTTATCAACCCTGCAGGTAAGTTTGAGTGCGCAGGGTCCTAAGTGCTCTAGAGGCTTCTCCAGCCATGCTTAAGGCAGACTTTAGTCCTGCAATCTGCAAGGCTAACTCATTTCTTCAAAGTGTCCTAAGGACTCCTTTAAGCACAGATTAATCTATGTGTCTACTCAGTGCATCTCCAGCTTGAAAACACCAAGTTACAGACCAGCTGTTTACTTGTCTTCACTTCCAATACACAGCACAGCTGCCAGTAGTGAATGAGCAGTGCTACAGGATCCTCTTAGTATTTCAGTGAAATGTTCTCCATGGACTACTGTTTCAAGATGAATTCTGTACTTCTGGGTTAGTGTGTGTGTTTCCTCTATTAATGAACTTGAGAGTGGGACAGCTTGATGCTTTAGATCAACGATCTCTCTTTGTATTCAGCCAGAAGTGTTTTCAGTGCTAAGTTCTAGCATTTTGATATTTTTTAAATTGCAGTAGCTGCTGCAACTTGTGTTTAGTACCATGAAGCTGTTAAGCCAGCTTAGCATATCAATGACAAACAGCAAAAGATAGAATCCATTACAGAAGTTTTCAGCACTGACACCCATCAGCATGGCTGTTTTCTTTTACTACACTGAAATACATGCACTCAAGATTATAAGAGAGCAAGGTTCTGAAAAGAAAATCCACGGTTTTTCATTGTATTAGCAAGGAAAAACCTTTCCTATAAAAAAATATATAAATTTTGTAGAAACACATAGTGAGTCAACTTTGGTTTGGAGGCATTTATTTCTGCAACAAATCAACAGTTGTGAATTTTCTGTGGGTAGAAATAACTGATTCTAAATATAAACCCACAACAAGTATTCTTGTCTTACTGCACTTACTATAGCTGTGTTCTTACTCTTACCAGCCTTGATTCCTCATTTCTTTCAACAATTAGAAGTAATGAAAATTTGCACACTCAATTAAGGTTAAGACTTTCATGAAGATGACAAAAGGATGAAAACTCAGTACTGTGATACACCTGGTATCTGAATAAGGCTGTAGACTTTGCTAATTTCATTTTTCCTCTGTCAAAAATGAATTTAGAGAAATCAACTTGTCTTTTAGCAGTTTTAATTGTGCTGGGATTACAGTTTTATGTGTGCATCTGAAATCCTCACCTCTGCTTGATGTATTGCAGTAAAGAAGCTTTTGAAAATACGTCTTCAAACTCAAGACCCTAATATTACTTTTAAACGAAATAATGTCAAAAAATATTGGTTTAGTTGATCAGTAGTGAACACAGCAACAGAAAAATAAGAAATGCAAGCAGAGGTACTGATTCTCTGACAGAGGTATTTGAATTTGCCTGTGTGCAGTGTGTACTTGTTTTGAGATTACTTTGGAAATATTAAACAAAAACCACTAAGACTACCCTATGCTTGATAAAAAATTATGTATTTATTAAATAATTTTTTGTGTTTGAGATCAGCAGAATTTAAACCCAGAACATCACTGCAGTGGATAGCACTGAGACCCATCACTTAGTCAGTTTGAGGGGATTATTGAAACAGCTGGCAAATCAGAAGGAAAATGCTGATTTTGAAAAACTATTATTTTTCCAGAGAATCAGACCTATTTAGCAGCACTGTTAGAGATGAAGACAAAAACTGCACTAAAATATCACTGAGTCACAGTTGTGACTTAAATCTGGCCTCAGACAGAAGTGTACTTTGTTCTAATGAATCATGTGGGTCCACCATTGGAGGACAGGACCCTTATGAGTCTTTATAACTACCATATGATGTGTTCATTTGAATTACTGTGGTGCACTCCAATCATTGTAGTACATGTAGCTCAGAAAAATATTTATATTTAGTCCACAGATTTAGCTCCCCATAACATAAGACATTTCTAAAATTTTCACTGCACATTCCTTTTCTAATGTCCGCAAGTCATAATGAAGAATAGGTAAAGTTTAGAATTAACTTAAATACTTGTATACTTCTAAGGACAAACAGCATTTAGGTGAGTTTCACAAAATCTGGCAGTTTTGCTGTTCTGTGGAACTTTGCAGTGGAATTATAGACATGGGTTATTTCATGTTATACTCTGCTCAGTCCTATTTTGTTTTTTCTTGTGGTGGCTATCAATAATATGACACTCAGAAATGCCAAGGTATCCTTTTGCTCTTTTATTTTTTTCCTTCCTAATCATACTTAATGAACAGCTAAAAGACCCACAGCTGCACCTTAGGAATGCAATATTTTGGAACTGATAATATTATTAAAATACTTTAGATTGTAACTTTTTAAAGATCTCAACAACCAAAGATGCATTAGGGGTCACAGTTGATTTTTCATCTGAATAGAAAAAAAACATTTAAATGGTTAGCACTTTACTAGTTCATCATGATCTCAAAGCTCAACACAGTACCTGAACTTTTGGTCTTCCACACCAGAGAAGATTCTACTACTTTTACTATTATTGTTATCTTATAAAGCTGTCATACTCCAACAGGATATCTAAAGATACACATTGAAATTAGTCACTGATTGTAAAGTATTCCTCTGCATAGCAGGTGCAGAGACTCACAGCTACATCTACAAAAGGATTTTGGCAGCTGAAGTCAACTTGGAATTAGTTTCTAAAGTTACAGAGCGAAATCTTTCACCCCACTAGCAAAACCTATAGATGCTTTAGCTGTATCTATAGGTAAAGGTATCTACACTTTAAGCCATGATTCTTCTCAAGGCTAATTTTTGTTCTTGTCTTCTGCATGAGGCAGGTTCAATTTTAGTAGGCAGAGCTGAAGTGCTAAGCCTGATTGTAGACTCATGGAAATGTAAGGTTGAAAGGCACTTCAAGAGATAGCCTTAGGTATATGACTCAGGGTAAGCAAGGCTTTTGTTCTTTTTCTTCTAGCACAGCCCGTTTTTATGTCAGAACACACTCAGCATACAGGCACCAGACTAGCATCCGCAGAGTCACATATTTGCCTTTCTTCTAGGGAGCCACATTTAACAATAGCTTCCCCTTGAGTAGATTCAAATGCACATTTCTAGGGACATTCTTAGCCGACAAAATATAGCTTATTCTGGTGAAAGCAGACTCAACTCTACTCTGCCAAAGATCCTTTCCTTTGCAGATGAGCATTAAAGATTCACTGAAACTGAAAGAGAATGAGCATGTTACATGCTAAGCTTCATGTCTAGTCACTCTACAAAGTGAAAAGGACCTGCTAATATCTAGACTGATCCATCAAAGATAAGTGCCTGGGACCATCTCTAAAAAAACATAAATAAACGTTTTTGTCTTCAGTTTTTGATGGCAAAGATTATTTTTCTATAGCAGGAGTGAGCACAAAGGATGTTGGTGAAAAAAATCAAAGGAGAAAGGTGAAAGCATCAGTTAAGATCATTTCTCATAAATGTGTATAACTGTGGGCACACATGTGCATCTATATCTGACAAATATCACAACAGCTTGTTTGTTATGAGTACAGTCTTCCCAATTTCAAGGAAGGGCATGCAGGCTCTCCATTTTCCTTATTCTTCTATGCATAGGCTACTTTGCAGATTAATTCAGACACAAGTCCTGTGCTCTTCTCAGCATGTGGTCCATGATGAGAGGCAAAGGGAGGAGGACTTATTGCAGCTTTTTCCTTCCCAAAATATTGTACATGTGCTTGTCACAAGTGGCTGAATGAGGTTACTGCCTTCTGGGTTGTCATAATGTCTTCTTGAAATGTTTCAAAATTCATTTTGCATGTATTGCTTTCTAATGAACACATGCCACACACTGGAAAGGAAGCAATAAATAGAACACAAATGGTAATTAATAGTAAATTGCTAGTCAAAGTAGTAGATTTTGGAAAAGACTGTACTCATTTTTTTGTAATCCTGTAACTAGCCTCCCATAACTTCGATTGTACATTTGATGGGACACCATAATAGAATTCAGGGGGCCTTTCCCAACATGCATTGAAAACTTGTTGCCATTTCAAA
This sequence comes from Nestor notabilis, assembly GCF_000696875.1. Lineage (NCBI taxonomy): Eukaryota > Metazoa > Chordata > Aves > Psittaciformes > Psittacidae > Nestor > Nestor notabilis. Next base: position 7,302 of record NW_009922380.1, read on the forward strand.
CTGAATCCCCATAGAGTTCATTTGAAATTGTTTTACTTTGATAATGGCTTTATTAATGTGGTCTCAGTGGACTTGATATTGTTTGACCATTGTAATGTGGTTTTCATAGGCTTGCAGTAAAATAATTTACTCTTGTAATGTGGTTTCCATTAGCTTGCACTAAAATCATTTCCCTCTGGTAATGAGGTTCTCATGGATATTCACTTGAATGTTTTGCCCTCAAAATGGTACAATGGGCAGCCTTGTGGTAAAGGATTCAGAGTATTGTAGCTTAGTGTGGCTGTTGCTAAATCTGCTGTGTCAGACAAGGTCTCTAATACAAAGACAATACTCAGCACTACATTTTGCCTAGGTTCAGCTTCATTTCTCTTAACTGTCTTGCTATTTCCCTGGTCCCTTACAGTTTAACTTAATCAGGACAGTTCTGACTTCATAAATCCCCATCTAAATATTTTTCATGTTTCAATTGCTCCTGATTCTCAAGGAGGTACAAGGGACATAGTCACAGCTAATTTTCCAGCAGAGGTGTTTTCCAGGTCAATTGTTTGGCACTCTAAGGCAATACATGGGAGTTCTGGGCTGTTTGCAAGTGGCACAAAATTATCATTGTTCTACAGGGTCATCTTCCACTTACAGATGACAGTGGAGAATAGCTATGTTCTTTGTTATTCATAATGCACCCTGCATACCAAGATCCATGGGAGGGGAATAGAATGGGATATACCATTTCTATGCCACTCAGGCATTCTCTCACTGTGGTGAAATTCACACTGGAAATTTCAAACATATATGTAGTGATTTTACACCTTTCAGATATATACGGAGAATTTGTGTGCTTATTTTTCCACTCCCTCTCACCCAGATACTTTCAGTACCTGTCTCACAGTCACCATAATAAATAACTTTCAGCAATATTTTGGGAGGATTTATCTTGTGAAAGTTCTGCTCATTTCCTCATTTCCTGCTCTGAAGACTGACTCTATTTCTATCAAAATTGGAAGCCAAGTGAAATTATTCCCATCAATGCCAGAAAACATTCAGGAGATTATGTTACTGTTCCACTCATTCTGTGGATACAGGAGGGTTGAGGACTGTCAATCTGGCACATTTCATGAGTAACAAATTCACACACCATTTAAGAAAAAAAATGTAGTGTAACGTTTCGCATTGATGTAAGCTTTTCAAAATAAGGCCAACACAGCTTAACTTTCAATTAAAGGTGGATTCATGAGGATGTCTAGAATTCCAGTGATACTGGGAATTTCTGCTCCATTCCTGAATATTGTAGTTTGGAGTCCAGTAGGGTGCAAAACCAGATGGAAGAAAGTTGCATATTGAACCAGCCACAAGTATGATAAGAGGGCTGGAGCACCTCTTGTATGAAGATAGGCTGAGAAAGTTGGGGCTGTTCAGCCTGGAGAAGAGAAGACTGCGTGGAGACCTCATAGCAGCCTTCCAGTATTTGGAGGGGGCCTATAAGGATGATGGGGAGGGACTCTTTGTTAGGGACTGTAGTGGTAGGACAAGGGGTGATGGCTTCAAACTTAAACAAGGGAAGTTTAGATTAGATATAAGGAAGAAGTTCTTCACAGTGAGGGTGGTGAGGCACTGGAATGGGTTGCCCAAGGAAGCTGTGAATGCTCCCACCCTGGCGGTGTTCAAGGCCAGGTTGGACAGAGCTTTGGGTGACATGGTTTAGTGCGTGGTGTCCCTGCTCATGACATGGGGGTTGGAAGTAGATGACCTTAAGGTCCTTTCCAAACCAAACCATTCTGTGATTCTATGATTCTATGATGTTCCTGTCTTATGTTTATAAGTGGGAAATAAAAGGCTGAGTCCTGAAATAAGTATTATAGGTCATATTATTACGGTAAGATATTGTTGTATGTTTAAAGAAAAGGTCTGCAAATACAAGACTTGTTGCAGAGGTTTGCTACAGGACAGCATTTTGATTACAGATTTGGTCCAAATAAGCATTGGGTTCTTGTGTAACTAGAAAAAGCTGATTCATTTATTTCTTTTTATATGCATAAATCCTGCTCTGAAGAAAGGAGAAAAGGCTGAGTTTAGAAGCTGATGGCCTGAGGAGAGAAATCTTCTTTGTTGTTAAGAAGATTTTTGTAAATCTCCATAAGCAAATGGAATATGATGTGTAGATGTCTGAACTACTGATGGGACTTTTTACGATTGTAATGTAAGTGATACTCAGCTTGTTTTTGACTGCAGTTAGAGTTGTTCCTTGTTGGTGAAAAGATGAAAAGGAGTAGGCAGGGTCTTCTTAGAATTAAACACACAGAGAACTTCAGTTTTGACAAATGCGAAGTTCAATACTGGTTATGGCATTAAGTTAATGAATTGTTTAAATGGATGTTTCACTAATGACTCAATCGCTCACTCACATCCAGGAAAGCATAATTTTGGGTGGGCAGATGAAAATAAGTTTCCTGCCCCTTTATAAGCATATGATGAGAAAACATTTCAGTGATGTTGCAGATCTGTCTAGAAGAAATTTAAGTGAGCTCCTTAAAGCTTCATTATCATTCCCAATAAATGAACAAGATAGCAGGAGGAGTCTTATGCCTGTAGGGGAGTGATTTGTGTTGTTAGCTATGATAAAGGATTCTCTTTTAAGTTTCTGATAATGCAGAATATCCTGGATTGCTGAGGATATATACCAGTACAGCAGAGGAAGCCTGATGAACTGCTGAGGATAACTAAGGGCAGAGAGCTTAAATGATAGAGATGATTGTCCAGCTTTTAAGGACAGAGCACATTAAGTAAGTTAATGTGGCTATCTAAGGACACTGAGCATGCCCAGTAAGTGGTAATAGATTTTTAAGGACTCAGAGCATGCTTTTGTACACAGCTCCTTATGCCACATAATCCCTAAAGATGCCATTTTGTGCCATCTGGCTTTTGTTGTTATTCCCAGTCAGCACTTCTAGATTGTTTTGTGTGTTCGTTGGGGTGGGTTTTTTTGCCTTTTTTTTTTTTTTTCTGTGAAACAGATTTCCCCTTCATTTCAGACATATTTTTTTTATTCTGCTGAAAGCTTATCCTGCATACCAATAAATAAAACTATATTTCAAACATTATTTTAACTTTAGTTGTGTCCATAGATTCAATTAACAATCATTGTTAGTCACCTCTTCCCTTTTTCCTTTCATTTTCTTTTCACTGATTCCAGAAAGACATGTGCATGCAGCATTCAGCTGCATGCTGTGGTAATGGAGACCTTTTGCCAATTTTTTTAAAAATTTCCCAGTTTTATTTGTTCATGCATTTCATTTCTCTGTGCGTTCCTTGCTAACTCCTAGAGCCCAGGAATGAGGGTGATCTGGTCTGAAATGAAAGAGGAACTTGGCCTCAGCCACTTCTGTTGGTGCAGATGTAGGACAGCAGAAAATAATAGATTTCTGGTTTAGCACCTAAACCAAAATGTACTGAAATTCCTGGAGCCACATAATTGCCATTGGCTAGAACAAGATGAGGTGATCATTTGCCCCTGATCTTTCCCATTTTGATGCAATTAGATTTGCTATGTACTATCAAAACCTGTAGTCCAAAGCTGAGGCCTCTAGGTACTGGAAGAAGACACAAGTTAACAGTTGTCATGAGTACTTGGCTATTTCTCAGTGCCCGATATGTACCCTATTTGTTGTTTTGGAGCTTGTCTGTTTAGACACAGTGCAAGAACACAGCCGGAGTCTTCTGGAGACTGTGCCCTTCGGTACTGCTCATCATGCAATGCAATTGTTCGTAAAAAGCATGACTGACACGTAAAACATTATTAAGCATTACTGATTTGCCTTATTCTCAGTAATTTTATCCAGCCATGAACAAAAACCACCCATATAAAATGTGAGAATACAGCTGGATGTAAATGGTGTCTGTGCCACAAAGTAGAGGAGTGGCAGGAAGAGAGTTGATGTTTTTCTGCATGGACACTTACTGGGGTGGAGGGGTGACCAGGGCACTCAATGTGAATATGGTGATGAGATGAGCTTCTCTGAACTGTTTGTTTGTTTATTTTGCTTCAATTGGAATCCACTAATTGAGGCAAGGGATGCTGTTGCCAGGAAAACTCACGAAAGATATTTTAGTTAAGTGTAGATATGTAATGAGGGAGAAAGCTTCATTCGCACCTTCATCTCCTGTTCCCACTCGAGAGGGACAACACATCCCTTTGTCCCCAGGCAAGAGGAATGTGGAAGCACAAGGCATTCCCTGCCATCACCTGCAGACCCTCAGGGGCAGGAGCAGGGAGCACAACCTCCGCTGGCCAGCCACTACTGAGGAGGATACAAGACAGCTTCTGCTGAAGGAAGAAGGCTTTGGCTGGTGATTATCAGAAAAGCTCTTGCTAACTCAAGCTTAAAGTTAGATTTACAGATGGTTGAGATTGCTATAAAGCATTACCAACTTGTTCCACTTCCTTTTCATTTCCACATAGTCCTGTTACGTGCCAGTTTTTGGCCATCTAAATATTAAAACTGATGCCCATAAGAATCAGAATATTTCCCCCGCCTTGATAGACAACCCCACTAAGGATAACAGATATAATAATATCCTATGGGATTTTTAGTGTGTTTCTTCTGAAGGAGAAGGTTATTGCTGCAGTTTTGGCAGTCTTCTGGAGTCAGAAATCAGCGACTGATGAAGGATTTTCCAGGATGTTGGAAAGCATTGGCCTGAGCTGTTTCTCCGCATCACTGTTCCAACCCATAGCTGTTTGTGGGACAATCTTAAGGTAAACTGCTTTACAGCAACAGTTTCAGATGCATTCGTTTGCCAGTACACAGAGCCATGTGACTCAAGACCAGGTAACCCACATTTTGTACATTACCTACATGTAAAGAATGCAAAAGCGGATGATCTGCTGATCAGAAATTATTTCACAGAGAACAATTTTAATTATCTAATAAACTTCAGAAAGATGTGAGTTTCTTAACAACATTTTTGCAAACAAAAACAGAAATTAGGCCTAGATTTTCAACTCTAGTGGGACTCCAAAACTAAGGTCCTACATCTGTATTTATGTATCTGCCTTAAAAATCTTCACTTTTCAATGTGCTGTACACCCGGTATCTCACTTTGATTTGCATTCCAGAAAATCAAGGTCAAAGCCAAGCCTGACTTTCTTTCATCTTCTGTAGATTACTTATTACAACAGATGCACCACTGCCTCTTGAGGTGTTAGTCCTCCACAGGACAAAGTTTCATTATTTAAGACCTGGGTTTTTAGTCCTCTTAACATACATTCTGTTTTGTTTTTTTTGTGTAAATATCTAGGTAATAGGCAACTGTGTGCCATTTACTTTTGAGATTGATTATGCTATATGGATAGCAAATCTAGGAATTGCACTATTAAAAGATTTTGGAAGCGTTGTAATAAGAGCTGAAGAAAGCAATTTGGATTCCTAAGTGCCACTGACCTTTGCTCGGTAGATGAGATCTTATTTACAGCTGCTGTATGTGCCCTGCCTGGGCTCACTCTGAGGTGTGTGTTGCAGAGGACAAAGTTCAGATGCATTCTTTTCCAGTTTCTGCCTGGAACGAGGGGAAGGAGAGTGAAGTTGTATGTAATGCTTCAAGGATTCAGTTAATGTGAAATAAATCAAACCTAGGATAGTGTTTTAAAAGCGAAATCTGACAATCATAGAGAGGAGAAGGTGCTGGGCCTGGAATCATATTTGTCTTTTTAAAATGCTCACTTTCAAGCATGTCTGGTTTCTAGCCCAGTTTGTATCAGAAGGGATCAATTTTTTTCCCCGTTTCCCTGTTCTACTTTTGTGCTGGTATTGTCTGAATCCCAGAGTGAACAGCAATACATCATCCTGCTTCAACATCTGCTAGAGCCCCCTCTCTTTCTAATCTGCCCAGATCCCCAAAGCCTTTCCCACCTGCTATAGCACCAAATGCTCATTATAGCACACAGCTATGCCCTTCACTGTCCTTTCTCCCCGACTCTCAAGGTTAACATGTAACAATGACTGTTATTAAACAGGGGCTTTAACAAGGTAAAGGCAGCCCAAGCTGGGGAAGGGGGCTGTGGGGGGAGAAAAGGGAGCTGGGAGGAATTGGGTAACATGCCAGCTTTGCTGGCAACAAAGATCTGCAAGAAAGCTGTGGCCAATTTTCCAGTCGAAACATGACTCACTGAACAGAGATGCACCCAAAATAAATAGCTTCCCTGTTCTGCGCCCAGCAGAAGCAGGAACCACACCCTCCTGTGGTTTTGTGTCAGGGTACTGCGGGTACTGCTCCAAGCTGCTTTGTGGAGCAGCGTGGATAAAAATGGCAATTCTGAAGGAGCTGGCAGCTCTGGGGGTTCTGCTTATCGCCTGGCAAACTGAAAATCACAAGCAATTAGAAGACCTTTCTTTTTCCTCTTTTATTTTTCTGGGAGGTTTTAGGGTTTTTTAGGGTTGTTTTCTCCCCCACTGCTCAGCTTCAAACTATCAACCTTCTGCTTGCAACATCAGATCCGTTGCTGATGGATAGCCTGGCACAGACATGTGTGGGCTAAGGGAGGAGAAGAGAGTGGGCATCAGCGGAGAGGGACAGGAGCACAAGCATTGCTGTGAATGAGGTCTGGTCACAGGGTGCAAGGCTATGGCCATGTTAGAGAATGGAGGCTCAACCTGAACACTGCATCCTCTTTGGTTTACTCGTATTTTGTCTTAAGATAATTGGAGTGCCCTGGCAGGTAGACGTTTTTGTTGGTGTCTTTCAGTCCCTGCAGTCCAATGACTAGATTAGACTGCATCATATCAGAAGGATTTCAGACACAATTTGTGAAATCTGAGGAAACTGCATGTTTCTATGTGTATCTCTAATGCATGATCCTGGCCCCATTGCTATCCTTGCCCCATGTTATGCATTTACATCTCCTAATAGATAGCTGCAGTGGCCTCCCCTTCTTGAGTAAACTGTGTAGCATAGTATGCCACATTGAACAGGCCAAGATTTTGGAACAAACATGCCCCACATGGAGGACCTGGGTTGTGTCTGGGCATGTGCAGTGGCAGACAGAGGGACTTGGAAAGGATGGAGAGAAGAAGATGTCTTTTGTTAGTGTTAGCTGTTGCTGTCATATGTTAGGCATCCTTGTTGAATGGCAGGTTTCCTGGTCTCTGGATGGATGGAAACAAGCTGTGTTTCTTCTTTACGACTGTGATTTTGAGACCATGTCTCTTTTAACAAGCCACTTGAGGTGCATACCTGTTGGATTTAAGCACTTCATTCGTTCACGTACTTGCGTATTCCACTGAACAGGAACAGTTTCTTATAGAATGACTTAAAAAGCCGTTTTTAGCTAGGCCTTATGTAAATAAAGCTGCACAGAATGAAAATAGACCAAAAAATCATACAGGAAGGGGGCAAAACATATTAAATGCAAATTTTTCAAAGAAATGTCAACAACTCATGCTTTGTGTTTGCAACACTCAGATTTATCAAAGGTGGTATTATGGTTATCTAAAAAATGCATCTGATCAGGCAAGCTATGCATTTAGCTGAAAACATTTAATCCAGCTATAACAGTCCAACCTGTGAGCCATATACCCAGCCATCCAGGGGTCAGCTTCTAAATAAAAACTGCAAAAAGAAACAAGAACAAATGAGGATTTAACTCTGCACTGTAAAAGTGAAATCTCCCCTGAACTTCCCTGTATGTCTGCTGATGCCAGCTGAAGTTAGGCTATCAGGTTCAAGGGAGCAAGATCACAACTTCTGTACCAGCCAAACAATGACTGTGACTCAATTGCTCTTAAATGTTCACCCATGACTGGAGTCCCACTTGTGGGATATCTTTGGGGACTCTTTCATTCAGTTTTCAGGTGAATAAAACTCATATTGTTCATCTTATTTTAGAAAATGGACAGGATAAAAGAACAAAAATGTGCCTGCTTTTTCCCTTTCTTTATGTACATACACACACACACACACACACACACACCCTACCTGAAGGTTAAAGCTTATGCCTGCCAATCAAAAAACGGGGGAAAAAAACCCAAAGTGCTATTAAAACTACCCCACACAGATTGGTCTGATGACAGTTGTGGGTGGCTATGCTTTGAAGACCCCATAAACCTCCTTCAGCTGCAGGAGGTTTTGGTGCAGTTCAATGTGGGTGTTGGGATGTTTCCATATGCACTTCCTTTCAGTTATTGTCTTCCGGTCAGTCTTCCCTTGTTCTGCTGAGAAGACCACCATTTCCACTTTCCACCCACAGACCTGCTTCCTGGCCTGAGTAGGACCAGTGGATTGTAACCTGAAGCAACTCGTCCCACTCCTCACCACCAGCTAAAGGCAGGACCATTGTCACAGGCATGACAAAGGATACTGAGCATTCCTCAGAGATCTCAACACCATGAAAGAAAATGCTACCAGTACCTGTAAACAAAAGATGCTAAACCTCTTTTCCATAACAAGTATGGTGAGATACTCAAATTGTAGGTGCACGTGCCTATAGCTTATGTCAAGGTTTATGGTAATTGGTCTACATTTTGACAGGCATTAAAATACAAAAGCAAGAAAGAGCAAGCCCTGCAAAACAACTAGTTGGCATTTAAGTGTTTGTGTTGTTTCACTCAGCTGATTCAAACATAAAGAAAGAAAGAGAAACCCTATATACTACTCATGCTCCTGTGAGAGAAACAGGAAAAGAGGAGGTATAAAGCCAGAGCAAAGATTTGGTTCAAAGTCTGCCTTCCTTGCTGTCCCTGCCTCCTCAGAGGCTGGGTCAGATCTGCAGGTCTAGAGTCCTCTGAATACTGCAGGAATTTGGATATGTCTTAAATTTGCAATTTCATTTCTTTTCTAAAACAAACAAGCAAACAAACGAGTGTACTTTAAATAACATTAACATTATGACACAAACCAAAATAGCTCAAGAAATGCAAAATGATGGCAATTATGGCTGACCTTGACGCTCTGTGCCCTTTAATCACACCATCTGGCCTCCTCCCTCTTCCAAAGCCAGGAGTTAAGATTACAGTCACCCTTCACTTTGAAAGTCTTGGATTTAAACCTCCTTCCATTTGTACCAGGCTTTCACATCTCTGAAACATGCTGGGGCAAACATCCAGAAGCCAAGGGTCCTTGGTGTGCAGACCCCACTCTTACTGACCTAAATGTCCCAGTGCAATGGCATGTGTATACGCATCAGTAAGCGTCTGCACTTTAATTTCTGTGGGCACAGTATCAGCCCTGGAGTTTGAAATAGATCTAGTGAACTATTGGGTCGGCTCTCAGAGATTTCTCTGTATCTCTGGGGGAATCTTACTTTATACTTAATTAAACACACATACACATGCATTTATGCAAGCTTCATAAAAAGCATGATATTCAAAATACTGAATGATCATCAACAAGGCACTGGAAGAGTTTAGGTACCTTATACATGCCAAACTCAATCCCTTTGGCTATATGTAGACATGGTACTGACTTAATGGCATGATCACTTTTTTTTGTTCAGATGAATTTCACCTCACTTAGTAGGTTGGAGGGAGGATGCTTATTTAATGATGAGCCTCTTGATGTTTTGTTTTTCCCTTATTCTCCATTTGTCCTTATGCCTCTCTCACTTCCCACAATTCAGAGCTGTGCCTTCTGCAGTACATACTTTCTAGCTCTGCCACCAGTGAAACAGAGCTCCTACATGTAGCAGTTTCCTGAAGTTTGCAGTAGCAGTGCAGACTTCTCTGCCTCTACCCCAAACTTACTCCTCCGGCTTTGAGCTATCGCAGTCCAGTGCCTTCCCACTCTTCTTTCCCAAATGCTTTTATTTCATCACCCAGTCAGTCACAATTTCCACCACGGAAGCCCAACCACTCTTCTTCTCACCACCATCTGGTCATGCACTAAAGCAAAAGCTTCTAAAATTCCACTTGCACTAGCTCCATAAACCCTGTTAGACTCTTATTACTTACTGGAAATGTGAGCAGAAATCCTCATTATCCATCCCTACAGTGCTTTATAACATGGTAATCCCATTAAAGCTGCTTTTAGGCACAGACCTAGAACCCTGAAGGAAACAAGACCTTGCCGCCATGGCCATTGCTCCTGGGGAACAACCTTACAGCATTTTCTACGGCTCAATAGATGGGCTGTGTTCTGCAGGAGTTCAAGCAGAATGCCTCTTGTACTGACCTCAGTCCCGGTAATAGCAGAGCTGCCCACGAAGGTCAGTGCTACATTGCCTGGGTAAGGTTGCAGAAATCTGCCCTTACTCTTATGCAACACAGTACAATTTGCGTCTGAGAAAAAGCGTACAATATTAATCTTGTTTAGTTCTGTGAGATTTTTGTCAGACTTACAAGCAGGCCTTTTGGCACTCTGTGTTATTGGAAATTTCCCAAACAAATGTAACAAAACCTCAGTCAGTTTAATACAATTATCAGCTTTTTCTCAGTCTGTGTTGAGTCTGTGTTTGTCTAATGTCCGGGTAGATATTTTCTACTTAATAAAATCAATAAATCTGCTACTTTGAAGATAAAGGCACATTTCTTGTGAAGCCTACTGTACAGCTCTGTAATGCTGCAGTCTGTCCACTGTGCTCAATGGCAGAGCAGAAAATGAAACTGATATTTAGCATACCTTCATCAAACCATTTCCAAAGTTGTCTTCTAAAGAAACATCCAGAGGAGCTATGTGTTCTATTTTCTGCCAGATTAAAGCATGCATCTAGGAACTGTATTGTATTCTCTTCCTAGTTATAAATAGACTCCTCATAAGTGGAATGTGCAGTACTCACATATTCGTGGCTTTGCAGCAGATGAATTTAGACTTCTTTGGTAGAATGTTTACTTTTGTAATTTTATGTTAGTCACTTAAAATTGTCAGTTCTCTGTTTGTCTTTAGATTTAAAAACATCTCCACCTTTATTACTTGTTTCATCTGTAAATATTTTAGTTGTCATTGTCTTGTATAATATTTTATTTTTCCCAGTATGACAAATTACTGGTTTGCTCTAGGCACATTGCCACTGATCCAACAAAATTTAGGTTTCTAGGAACATAACTCGTCACACTTTAGTGTCTGCGGCCCTAATAGGTTTTCCACTTGTGTCCATGCTGCAAGCCAGAGCCAAGCTGTGCCAAGATTTGCTTGTGGATACAGAAGACACGGTATTAGTAATGTTATGGAAATGACACGATCAGCTGCTTTGCTTTCTATTGTAGTGAGATAAGCAGATTATAACATGTTCTGTGTGTTCTAGCCCAGTCCCCAGTTCTGTAGTTAACTACAGAAATGCTTGGATATGTTGAAAACAAGAGATAAAATTTTTAACTTTTGAGAGAATTATCCTGCCTTCTATTCAGCAGGCTCTCTGTTAACACACTGTACTTCTTTCTTCTCTCTGACTTTATTTTTGCCCTCTCCCTCTCTGTCTTTTAGCTTGTCCTTTTCCTTCTTTTTTGATTTTGGACTCAAACCTTCTCTTTTACTTCCCTGTGAATGCAGACCTGGCCTTTCCCCCCTTCTTAGCTTAAGGCTTGGTCTTTTTCTTCCTTTTGGCACTAGGCATAACCTTCTGTTTTTATCTTTCCTTTCCTTGTTTGACTTTAACTCACTGACTTCCCACATCTACTAATCCAGGTTTTTCCTGGGGGGTTTGTGTGAGGTTCAAATGGCTGCCTTTCTTGAAGAGATGGGCCATCATCTCCTACATCACCACATCTGTCAGATGCTCTCTGCAGCTCTGGCTTCAGACCAGGATTTCTCACTGACCTGTCTTGCAATTACATGTACAACAGCAGAGCCTTGATTGCAGCTAAGACAGCTCCTCACAAAGTGAGGCAGGAGAGTGGCTTTCTTCTCAGATGCTCATCCTCACTCACCCAGATGATCTTGTAAGCATTGGTCAAGCTTTGCCAATGAATGTCCAGTTTCTTGGTGTCTTGTCAAGGTCCTTCTGGTCAGTTATTTCTATCTCATAGCTAGTAGCACACCTCAGTGTATTTACTTAATGCACCTTCCTCCTACTGACAAATGTGGTGGCTGCACACAACAAAAATAGCTATTTCTTGTATATCAGCAAAGTTAGAGTCTTTCAGAAGGATTGTTGAAAATATTAAAGATATTGTCCTTTAAAACTAGCATCTGTTCCTTTGCAAATTGTTTTTTCAAATATTTCACACTACCTTAGAGCAGCTTCTTCCCTTTACCTCTGCTGCTGACGAGGTATCTTTCTCTCTGTAACTTGGATGACACCTTTGCCTCCTCAGTGCATCTTCACAGCTCTGATCTCAAGCCCTGTCCGCCTGATGTTTCCATGCAGCACTGGCTGCTTCTTTTTAGGAGGTCTCTTTGCCCTAACTGTCCCTCCCATGTCCATCTTTTATGTGAGGAGCACCCTGACAGTTCTGTCCAGAGACTTGGGTCTCTCTTTAAACTCTAGTGGGTTAACATTGCCAGCTATGGGCCTTTTCCTGTGTTTTGCACGAGGGGAAGTAACTCACTGCTTGGCTGTGCAGAAAGTTTCACTTGTTCTTTTCTCATTTCTTCCCCTTCCCTCTGTCTCCCCTCGAGCAGATCCACACAGCTCTCTAGCTGCATCTTGCTAAATGGACATCACCCTGAAGGTGCGGGGAACATTTATTAAGGGTAATGAAATCACAGTGTACCATATGTGATACAGGAAGTAGAAAGAACATAGAAAAGTCCAGATTTCGTCAAGGGCTCTGATCCTGAGTGCTGACTCAACAGAAATGATGCAAACCGATGTTCATTAGAGAGCAATGGTCAGACATGGAGCCATGGCTGTGTTAAAGGGAAGTTGCAACTGAAAGGGAAAAAAATAAAAAAGGAGAAAAAGTGTCTGGCTGGAATTACAATGTACAAAGGAATGGAAAAACACTTACTAGTCTGTGAGAACTAATGCTATGCAAATTAATTCAATTCAGCATTAACTTCATGCAGATCCATCTGCATAGCATGTTGCAAGCTTTTTAGAGGTGCTGTAGCTGTTCCAGATTGCTGAAAGAGACCCTACGACTTTAGCAATGTTGACCAAAGTCAGGATTTCAAAAGCTGTCCTCAACAACATCCTTGTGCCGCTCCTGTTCCTCCAGCTGCGGAGTCACAGTGTCCTGCAAAGGCTCTGGTTAGCCTGTGTACTCACTGAGCTTGTTCTGCATCTCTCCTGTGGGTATTTAACTCAGTTTCTTAGTTTGGTGTGTCTATAAAATTTTTCTGTACAGACACAAACTTCTTACATGTGATTTTGCGTGGTGTGTGCCAAAATAGATTGTCAATGCAAACCTCAGCCTATTTCTCCCCTGAGTATACAATTTTTCACATGCAAATAGAGCTGCTTGTGTTCATTTTAAACTATACTTTATAATTATTTTTACTTTATTTTCCCCCCTCAAAAATAGAAAGCAATCAAAGAGAAAGCAGCCAGTCAGGAAAATGTTTAATTGAGTGTAATAGTAATTCTAACCAGTACCAGAATAGAGTCTGCACAAAACCACTTTGAAGCACCAGCACTTCTACAGGATAGATTGACAATTGTCTCAATCTTCATTCACCTTATGTGCATGGCTGTCAGTATCTGAGAAGTACCAGTTTAGTGCAGTGGGAAGTGAGCAAGGAATCAATGCCAGAATTTTCAAGTTTAGGGAAAATATGAGAAATAATATCACTTCACATAAATGTCATTCACTCTGCTGTACTGCCTAAATTCAGTGTCTAAATAAGAAAGAAAAAGGAAGGAAGGAAGGAAGGAAGGAAGGAAGGAAGGAAGGAAGGAAGGAAGGAAGGAGGGAAGGAAGGAAGGGAAAGAAAGAAAGGAAAAAGAAAGGAAGGAAGGAAGGAAGGAAGGAAGGAAGGAAGGGAGAAAAAAAGAAAGAAAGAGAGAGAAAGGAAAGAAAGAGAGAGAGGAAGGAAGGAAGAAAAAGAAAGAAAGAAAGAAAGAAAGAAAGAGAAAGAGAGAAAGAAAGAGAAAGAAAGAAAGAGAAAGAGAAAGAAAAAGAAAGAAAGAAAGAGAGAGAAATGAAAGAGAGAGGAAGGAAGGAAGGAAAGAAAGAGAGAAGGAGAGAGAAAGAAAGAAAAAGGAAGGAAGGAAGGAAGGAAGGAAGGAAGGAAGGAAGGAGGGAAGGAAGGAAGGGAAAGAAAGAAAGGAAGGAAGGAAGGAAGGAAGGAAGGAAGGAAGGAAGGAAGGAAGGGAGAAAAAAAGAAAGAAAGAGAGAGAAAGGAAAGAAAGAGAGAGAGGAAGGAAGGAAGAAAAAGAAAGAAAGAAAGAAAGAAAGAAAGAGAAAGAGAGAAAGAAAGAGAAAGAAAGAAAGAGAAAGAGAAAGAAAAAGAAAGAAAGAAAGAGAGAGAAATGAAAGAGAGAGGAAGGAAGGAAGGAAAGAAAGAGAGAAGGAGAGAGAAAGAAAGAAAGAAGGAAAAAGAAAGAAGGAAAGAAAGGAAAAGAAAGAAAAAGAGAGAGAGAGAAAGAAAAGAAAGAAAGAAAGAAAGAAAGAAAGAAAGAAAGAAAGAAAGAAAGAAAGAAAAAGAAAGAAAGAAAAGAAAAAGAGAGAGAAAGAAAGAGAGAGAGAAAGAAAGGAAGGAGGAAAGAAAAAGTGCACCATTTGTGAGTGTTGAGCTATCTCGCACAAAGGAGTTGGGCAGGGAAGGTCAGGGTCAAAGGTACTGCATCCATCGTGAGGCTGCCCTAAATTATGTCCACTGAAACAGCCCTTCTGCTGACCTAAGCATGTTGAATGAACGAACAAAGACAGCCGGAATGGTTCTTTACCACCATCTGCCTCCATGTACAAAGAAGCTCTAAAGCCAATTCAGTAGAGTTGCTCAGCTTTGCACTGGTGGAATGAGAAAGAAGGACCACCAGCTCTTGCTCCACCCAGGCTGCTCCCAGGACAATTTCAGCTGTTCCCCATGGCCACAGACACGGGAAAGCCCTTACAAAAAGACTGGCAACCCTCTGAGTTGTGCCAGGAACACACACCCCTCACAGTCTGCAGTAAGACCAAAGGCAGTGCCACCCCAGCAGAAGACATTTCTTTATCCTTCAGAGTCATGCCAAGACACGCCAAAGTCCCCAGCCTGAACTCAGTCTTCTTTACACAACTGTAAACCAAGAGGAATTCCTACACTGTGAACTTTTCTTGCAAAACTGCAAGAGTGAGGTCCCAGCTGCCTGCTCAGCTTAATGTAGTTCAGCTATACAGCATGGGTTTTACATAAAGACAACACTGCATGCACCTAAACTGGAAAAGTCTGGCAGTAAACTTACAGGTCTCAGCAAGGAAAAGTGGCAGAAAAATTAGCTGTGCATTTTGTAGTGGAGTGAGTTTGTCAAAGGTTGAGCAATGGTCTACCAAAGAGAGGCAATCTGTGCTCCACCTGATGGGAAATGGTGCCTCTTATTGCCCCTTCCAACATCTCTAAAATAGCTTGGAAAATTATTTTATTCTTCAAAACAGAGAAAAAACAAAATAATTAATATATTCCATCAAAGCTAGATAAAATTATCATGCAAAATATACCACAAATGCAGGTTTGTAAAGACTCTAAGTTATTTTTTTTTAATGATGACATATGACTAGTGCTGGAGTAGGATTATGATAACAGCTGCTCTCGCTAATATTACCAAAATTTAAGGTGCTTTTAGGAAGCTTCTCTTGTGAATTATGGCTCTTTAACCATCATGAACCTGTGAGAAAGAAAGAATACTTTGAAAATTGGGTACAAAATTTCTTCATGCTGAATGCAGCATGCAAAACATGACAGAAGAGTTGAAGAAAACTACCTGAATTTAATCTCAGTCATCCTATTCATCATGGCTTGGATTTTCTGTGTTTTATGTGTTTCTTTTGTGTTGTTTTGTTTAATTGCTACACATGATATAGGTCCTGATATTGTGTCTTGTTGCACTTGATAACATGAACGAAATGGGGGGGAAAAAAAAAAGAATCCTGTTGAGTTTCAATGAAGCTTGTGAAATTTGTGCCTTTATGAAATGGAAAATCATCCTTAATTTACAGTTTGGGAGGGTGAACACAGCTCAGGGCACCTTTATTTCTGAGTTACAGCAAAGACAGGGATCAGGTCTGTACATAATTTAACATAACTCACTCTTCTTTGGTTGTGTTGGATAAGTCATGTGCTGGAAGGACAAGTGTATAACTGTAGAAGAAATAGAAACTCTTCTCTATCTAAGAGAAGAGCTTTCCAAAATGTCTGTCCTCTGTGCACTTTATCTCCTCTGATCAGCTGCATTTAACATAAACCATCTTCTAACTACTGCTAACCCAGTGAACCTCCCACCTTAAGCCCATAGAAAGTGTGGAATGGGAGCAAAATAATTCATGCTCCATGTACCATAAAATTAACAGAAGGAGATGGGGAGAAAATGCCCCATTCATTGCAGCTTTTTATCAGGTAGGCCATATAAGCAAATATGGTGTTGAGCTGTCAAGCCTGAGGTCATGGCTGCTCCAGAATCGGGGCGGTTTGGTGTATTTTCGTATGCATTCATTACAAGGTACAGCATACAGTTAAGAAACACACTTATGGCGCCAGAGTGTGATTATGGCAAGACAGGCTAACCACGGGGAAATTGCTGAGCTAACAGGGAGAGGAGCTGGGCTGAGTGGTGCTGGAGCCAAGCGTGAAGACGGCCACCGCACCAGCACACCTTGTAATGACAGATCTTCAGCGCTCTGTGCTTGGGATGCTCCTCGGAGAGACAGAGTGTTTTTCTAAGAAAAAAAGGAGCATGCGTTTTCAAGGGGCTGTTTATGAATCCTCTCTGCTATCCTATTTTTGAATTCTCTGGTGTGCCTCTGTGGGTCATCTGTGTGTGTGAAGTGTCCTTCTAACTTTCTATCTCCCCTCATCTCTTTGGGTTATTTCTTTTTCTCTCCCTCTCTCTGTCTTCCCCTCTATTTACCCTTCTCTCCCCTCCAAAAAATTAAAAAAAAAAAAATAAAATTTGGAAGCCTAACCACAATCTAAACCAAATAAAAATAACGCAAAAAATTAGCTTCATGCTTAGTGGTCAACTAGCTGCGAAAATCCTTTTCAGAGTGACCGTTATGCAAGGCAGGTATAAGTCAGACACCCTAAAAATAGTGACATTTTGGTCATGGCACGCAGTCTATTAGTCTGTGGGATTTTTTTGTGGGTCAAAAATGTCTTTCAGCCCCTTGTGAATGTTTTTCTCTGCACACAAATGTTTGCTTTCCCCCATGCCCCCCTTTCCAGTTTCAAGCAGCCTGTTTATTCAGGGTAAAAAAAAAAAAAAAAAAAAAAGAAAAGGGAGAGAGCGTACAAGAGCTGTTAGATAGAAAAAGAATTTGGAGAGGTTGTCAAACGATAACCATGACAACTTAGGAAGCAATAATGAAGAAAAGAAGCCCAAACCTTGATAGTCTAATGTATGTTTCTCAAGCCTGAAAAACAATCCAGCAACTGAATTGGATAGTGCTCTGCTGTGAGCACCTGGCCTTAGTGAGCAAGGGACACGGGGGCCTGTGCTTACAGCAAAGTTTTGCAATAGCAAAACTGCTATAGGTTGGCTATAGGAAACTTTTGTAAAGGTACGGAAGAGATACAGAGACATCCCTGAAAACCTGGTCAAAAAATTTCACCTCGTTGGCTGCTTACATGATAGCCAAAGGGAATATTTTATAATATACAGTGCAGAAGTGCAAAAACCAGCAATATAGTCTGGCACCTTTATGTTTCTTCAAACAATAAGAGGCTTTGAGGTTGTTGCTTTGGTTTGATTTTTTTTACTGCACAATTCTAAAGGTTCTGTTAAAAAAAGGCAGACTGCAATCAGAGCCACATTTAAGCTGACCACAAGCTCCTTGTCCCCCATCCTTTTAGAGTGGTGCATTCTTCAGTCCACTTCCTCTTTTTAAAAAACCTCTCTCAAAACTTCCTTTGTGCTGTTAAACCAGTGGCCCTTGCCTTGCTAAGGAGACAGACCTTAGCATGCCATCGCCTCATTTTGATTCAATGAGTTCCCTTAGCATGGCTAAAGCAGCTGGTGTACAGGAGTATTTAAGAAAGAATAAAAATACTCTGGATGAAGCCTTTATAAAACCCTAATTCTCCATACCTGTAAGAAATCTGTCAGCATAGCGGGGCTGGCAAAGAACAGTGCAATAACAGGGACCTCCTGCTTACTAATTCACCACAGAATGTGTGACCTCTAATATCTTATTTTGGACTTATTTCTGCATATGTAAATGAGAATACACTACCTAACATACGTTGTTGAGAGGATGCCCATGTTGGTATGGCATTTTGTAACTGTGAGGCACTGGAAGGACAGCCTTCCAACTGTGCTATTTCCCTCTGGGTGATCTAGGGGAAGCCAAGATCAAAAATACACCACTTTATGTCCCCGTTTGCAATCTGTCAAGGGAAGCCAGCCTCACAGAGCATCATTTATAAAGCTTTGAGATCTCTGCGTGAAAGACGCTCAACAAGAGACTGTTAACAAAAGCGAGCTTTGGGAAACTTAGATTATTGAACCAGGGCTGTGCAAAATTCACACTGAATTTGATACATGCAAATTTATTCTTCATTTTCAGTGCACAAAGGGTTGAACAAACCTCAAATGTAATTGAAACATCCGCATGTCACCAACTGTCACCCACGTCTTCAGTCTTCTTAGTCTCCTCTTCAGAAGTTTCCTTTGCCAAAAACAGGTCCTCTGCATTGTCCCCCCCGAAACCTCCCTCATTTCGTTCTCTTCTTCCCTTGTGCTCTCCCTCTATTAGAGTGTTTCTTCTGATACCCACTGAAACACTTTACAGTTGGAAGAGTTTCAGAATCCAAAAGGTTGTTGAGACATAGCTCTGGAAAAGGATTTAGTGGTTTTGCTTTTATTGGTATTTAGCAACTTTAAAGGGTACATTTAATAGGTGTTTGGGTACTTTAGGGATCCAGGCTTCGGTATGTGACTCAACTCCTGCAGGCTTCAATGGCAGATAGATGCCTAATTTCTAATTTCATGTTGCACATGTACATAGAGATAATTCTGATGGACTACATAGAGTCCTCCAATTCATACCAATTCTCTGCTTATTCTGAAATTCCTAAGTTAGATTTGCTATGCCGCTTTCATGCTGACTATTCTGGGCTTTATTTAAAATAACAAGGATTTTATTTTTAATAATGAAAATCTTACTTATTTAAATTGGAAGTCACAATCTCTTTATTTTTCACAACAGATGCTCTGTGAATTGTATGAACTTGTGAATTTCAAAGCTTCTCTGAAGAATTCAGAAGCACAGCTAAAACTTGTAAAGTTTAATAGGATAAAAGTGAAAATATCCCTGAGTCCTGACATCTATTTGCTCTAAACCTTACTTATGTAAAAATTCCCAGGCATCTTTTCTTCCATGTGTTTTAAATGCTATAGAGTTTCATTGGTAGGGCAAACATAAGCCATTGATGTTATATTAAGAATGTAACCTTAAGATTGTATGTTAAAAGCCCTGTCTAAAATATAAAATAGAATAAAAAAATCAAACAACCTGCAGGAGACATTGCTATTGATTAATGTGGAGTACTTTAGGAACAATGTTTTATCATACAAGAATGTCAAGGTTTGCCCCAGTAATTGTTGCTGGGAGCAGCTGAGAAAGCTGGTATGTTTTGTACAAAGCCACTTCCCCTCCTGACACGTTCTGTGTGCTGAAAACTGTCTCTCGCCTGAACACAGCTCAGTTGTTTTGAAGCCTTTTCTTAATGACGCAGCAGCCATGTAGTTTTGTGTACACTTTGCATCATTTTTGTAGTATTCTTTCTTGAAGTGAAATGGTGCTGCTCCTGTGGCTGCTTCTCCTCCTAACACTGTGCTGTACTTCTCTGGGGAAGAGATCTGAGGTCTTTGCACTTGCCCTCAGCTCTAGCAGGGATTGCAAAATGCCCGTTGTCGTTGCAGGATCTCAGAGTGAGCAGGAAAGTGGGTGGAGAAACAGCCACGGTGAAGCAGAGGTGCAGGGTACTAGGCAATGTGGGACTGCTGTATCCTCAAAGCAAGAAATGGGGCTACTGCAACCCTTGTTTTCAAGCCCTTTGTTGTTGTCTTTAATACCCAAGTTGCTATGTGGACCCCTGCTGAATCCTTTTACTTATTCCTTTATTTATATAATTATTTTTGCAGTAGGCTTTGCTCCATGCTCTTGGCAAAGGCTGTCTGAACTCCCATGTCTGCGGGCTTACTTTCTACTTGCTGCAGTAAGTTAGTGGAGCAAATAACCACATAGCTATTGCCACCACCATGCACACAGCTGCCACGGTGACAAATACCAGGAAGACCACATCTCCTGTTACGCCAAGCCTTAGAAGGGATGCAATGGAACAAATGCTGGATTTGACTGTCAGATTCTCAGATGTGTCACATATTTCTTTGGAGCTTGGGGCTGTTGCAACAGCTGTTTGTAAACACTGAAAATCCAGCATGAGACCGGGGAGGGAAAATATTTTTTTCAACTTCTAGCTTCCTTGACCATCCTTAAAAATGCTGTAAATACACTGGCATTTCTGCTGCCGATCTAAATAGCAACCAGTATTGGTTTTCTGCAGTGCAGGCCAGTGGGCAGGCTCCGTCCCTGTGTCCTCCTGTGTTGGGTGATTCATTAGCAAGTCTGAGAATGTACATCAGGGCTGTGGCTCCAGCAGGAAAACACAGCGAACAGCGAAAGGAGCATTTGGGAGCTGGAGGGGATTTGATCACATTCAGTCTGATGCTAAAAACGAAATTCAAAAAATACATTGCTAAAATTGGTGAGTTGCATTCCAGTGGGGTAAGCTAGGCGGTAGAAGACAGGCTGCCTCTGATTCACAGAGGTTTGTTGGGTAAGCACGAGCATGTAAACAGGGCTCAAGTGATGTAATTTAAAAATTACACTGACAATAGCATTTTAGAAGCATTCTGTAACTCGCAGCCCCATGCTAGCTGTTCTGCAGCCTGCGGGCTTCTCCTCTACTCTCTAGGCATTAAAACCTATACAAAATTGGATCCCCAAAGTGCCATGGGATAGCTTGGAAGATGCTATTTCCCACCATGTAAATGAGAAATACAGGCAGCAGTCAGAAATGCTACCTTTTGCTCTTTCCAGACATGCTTTGACTCATGTAAAATCATGTAAAATGATTTTTAACACATACTGTAGAGGTAAAGTGGGGTCAAAAGACAGCCCTCTGGTTTTGTGCTCGAAAGGAAACTTACCAACCCTAACCCTTTTATGTTTTAATGTTTAGAAAGATTTTCCTCAGCAGTGTCTCAATGGGAAGGCTGCAATTACTGTCTGACAGGGGAAAATTTTGAAGTTATAAGCAGGAAGGGCAGCTGTCATGATAACATTATTTTGCCCCAGAGAGGCAAGAGTCTCTCAACTTCATATGATAAATCAAAAAAATTTCCTCCAGTATTATTTTTCTGGGCCTGCTGCTGCCTTACCTGTATGTAATGTAGGAAAACTACTTCAACATCTCCAGTTGTGGCAAATCTGAAATCAGACATTAAAATATGTTATTACTTAGGAACTGAATAAACAGTTCGGGTTTTAGGAGAAAAGTGAGGAAGAAATGTAGGAGGTCAGCATCTCAACCAATTTTGATAATAACAGAGATGTAGTTTCTGTCAAACAAATCATATCGAAGCTTTTAAAATGCTCTCAAGTGGCCTGAGTAAGTCCATATAACATTAGACAAACAACAGAAGTGAAGACAGGATCTGAGAGCCTTAGCTCACAGGATTTAGACTTTATAACCTGTTCCATTTTTGAAGGAAGTGCTGTTAATATCTGCCCATAGCGAATAACTAATGTTTTAAAGAAAACTCTGATTGGTTAGTGAACATGGTGCACTGTTTGTCTTACCAAGACCTGGGAAGGACTTGAGCATCTTTGGGATGAGTGAACCTTTAGAAATATTGTTATCTCTGGCAAGGACTGCTGGGATGATAGTGTTTTAGGAAACCTAAGGTGTTACGGTTCATTATTTGAAAGGTTATGTAAAACTAGTCACAGAGATTTCATCAGAATAACTACGCAAAGGAGAAAAAGATCAGTGCTTAAAAGCAAAGCATTGGGCTGGAATCTCAGACTATCCAGCAACATGTACCTCACTGAAAACAGGAAGTCAGATTCATCTGTTACCGAAGGAACAACTTTCCTTTCTCTCACTAAGGTGGGTTTTCCCCTCTTCAGGACTTTTTGAAGCAACTCAGATAAAAATCATTATTTTTCCAGGAGTGTATATTTTGTCACATAAGAATACTACAAAAGTATACCAAATTAGGCTTATACACAGCACTAGCCCTGAAACTACAATATTAAAACTAGAAATACATATACTGTGACCCCTTGCATTCCACTTACACTCAACAGAACCCACCTACAGTAAATATATTGGCTCCACTGATGTTGTCAGCAATGAAACTAATACGCATCAGGGCTGCCAAGATTATAGCAAACAAGAGAATTATTAAAAATGTAAGATTATTGACATGTTGCTGTGCCTTTAAAACCTAAGTATTGTTGATTCTTTTGTGAGCGAAGCCAACAACATCATATTTCCTTTACTGACCTAAAAAAATGAAATAAAAATGTTGGTAAATATTGTTATCCTTACTTGATATTATACCAGTATATTTTTACTTACGTCTGGACTTTTCTGGAAAAGGTGGGGCTGCAGAGAAAAAAATAACCTTACCATCAACAGTGAGAGAATGTATTACTTGCTTTGTAGGGAACAAGCTTGAATGCATTAATGCTTTCCATGCATTCTGTCCTTCTAACCTACTTACTTTTTCCAAGTCAGGATACAGCACACAACCCATGTCAACTGATTAGAACCAGGTATAGATGCAAAATTACACAAATGAATTTTGAATTTGAACCACAACACTGTAATACTCAACATGAGCTTTGCAATATTGTTTTCTCTTGTCCTAACACTACATGGGTCAGCTCCAAGTGCTGCATCAGAGATCAGAGTTTTCTTCACCTTCACCATCTAGAACAATGCTGGTCTGGATGGGATGGCAAAGGATAGGACACTTCGTATTTAACACTGTTGTTCTGTGAAACATGTTCTTCCTACAGAAAGCTATTGGCTTCCACCATGCCAGAACATGAAGTGTCCAGAACAAAGAAGTGTCCTATTTCTCACTGATCTGTTACTAGGCACGACAGTGCATGTTGCAGTCCTAGAAGTCAAATTAGTAGCCATGGTGATCCGCCTGGGATGCAGCCTGATTACGTGTGCTCCTCATTGAGGGAGCTCTGTAAATTTCAGCAGTAGATACAGTCTGTAAGGTCCTGGTAACTTCAGATGTACAAATGCTAAAAAATGTTGGGCCACCCTTTCAAGCTGCATTGGCTCCCAGAGCTCATGGACACACCCATGCCAGCTTCCCTGTCTGAAATTCTCCAAATAGTTGAGGCAGCCTCTCCATCTGCCAGAAGACGGGGTCCAAATAAACAAAGGACATGTCGAGCATTTAGAAAATGCAGACACTGCTCCTCAGCTTTAGCCAAATGCAGACATCCTGATGAAATCAGAGGAATGAGTTGAAGACCACATGTATATGGTTTGGTAGGTGCTTAAAAACTTCTGACTCATTCAAAGAAATTACTTTCAAAACTGGTGGCTTAATTTATATATACATGCACCTATAAATATATATAAAAATGTATAAGAGATGTTATCTCTATTTTATACATAATTTCTGGTTCATTAGGATCTCCCAGCAGGTTGAATATGCATATCAGTTGAACAATATTTATGTAAATTGTGTATAAAATTTGTATAAAATTATGTATAAAATTACATATTAAAAAAGAATCAAATATAACCAAATTATTTATGATTAACAGAGGCCTTTTAAAAGGGCAGAGTTGATCTTTTATGTTCAATGAATCTGAGACTTTTCCAAACTGGTTATCATCTTGCAAAACTTCATCTGATGGTGAAATTAGCTGTAAATTTAGAAACCTGAGCCCAAGAGTACACCAAAATTACATTCATGTTTAGCATAATTAATTGTATTGAAATGCTAACTCCACTCTCTTCTCACTGTAATCTTCCTTCTTTGGTCTTTGAGTTGTGAACCTAAACTTTTCTCATTTTCTTCAGTTTTAACTCCTTTTGAGCTATGATAGATTTCTCTATTGAAGAGTAACTTTTTCCTTTTCAATGTGTTATGATAGGATTGAACCGAGTTAACGTGATTCTAAACATATTTCATAAACACGTGATAATTTAAGCATTTTTTCTTGGTTTAAAGTTGATAGTAGTTTAGCCTTGACAGTGCCAGGTTATAATCCAACGTGACTTCGATTTCCTATAGAAATAGCACTTCGCAGATTCATTCCTTGATAAGGGGAAACCACTTCTATTTTTAACCACATTTTTTGATAGAATCATAAATATAGAAAGCCTTTCTGCTAGAATTCTTTTAGAAGTATTATACATTACAATGAACCCCATTTTCTGTTTACTAAGGTTTGTTGTTGTGAAAAGGAACAGAAAGAGAGGAATGAGAAAATGACAAGAACAAGTATAGTCTGCATGTAACATTTATTTGAGGCTTGAAGAGAACATGGCATTCTGCTGAATACCAAATTCTTAAATAATTTTGAATTTAGCTAGTCCTCCTTTTAACCTGCATTAGAAAACATTAATGTATCTTGAAGTCTGAAATTTGCTTCTTCTAGTCACAAATGTCAAGCTGATCCTTACTCGACACAAGTCGAGTTCCCCTAGACCTGAACATAGCTCTCTACCCGTGTCCAGACACCCTGGTGATAACAGCCTTCACACAGGTACGTAATTAGACCTATCGATAAGCAGATCCATTCCTACAGAATAAGTAGTCAGGTATTTTAACAGAGCTAAAAGTCCCCAAACAACCAATCTAATTACATTACAAGGCAAAAGACCATGAAAAGTCATAGGAGCACTGGGATAGGTGCAATCATCAGATGCAGTTACACAGGACGTGTAGGTTCTTCTTCCATATTGAATCTGGAAAATGAGGCCTCTGGAAGCTGGTGCCATGGATGGATCTGGCCCAGCAGCTCAGCAGTCTGTGGACATGGCTGTTGTTGCACAGAAAGCAGCGGTACTGCTAGCACCTCCAGCTGATGCATGGTGGAACCAGAGCAGCCTTAGATGTTGCCATAGCATAGCAGAAGTAAATGTAGACCACGTTCAGCAGAACTAGTGCTGCTGTATGAAAAAATACAGAAAAATATGTTATTGTGCACAATACAGGGGGAGGTGAAAAGTAAGAGTGAGCTAAATGTTGACATTATGAAAGATAGGAAGGGGCATTTAACCTGACAGAGGGGAGATTGAGATGAGCTCTTGGGCAGAAGTTCTTCCCTGTGAGGGTGCTGAGGCCCTGGCACAGGTTGCCCAGAGAAGCTGTGGCTGCTCCATCCCTGGCAGTGTTCAAGGCCAGGCTGGACAGTGCTTGGAGCAGCTTGGTCTGATTTCATACTAAGTTACATCAGGGAGAGTGTGGCTGCAGAATAATGTGTCTGGCTTTGTGTGTCCCAGGTCCAAGAGGACTGCGGAGAAGCTGTAGAGCTCCAGGAGAGGGACACAAAAGAATCAGAGGTCTGGATGAAGTCACACATAGGGAGAAGATGAAGGATCTGAGGCTGGTTGGTGCGGGGAAGAGGAGGCAACAGGATGGTCTAATAACAGTCAATGACTATGTGAAGAGCCATTACAAGGGCAGCAGAGCCAGCCTCTTCTAGGAAATCTGAGAGGGCAATGGCCACGGACTGTGGGTCAGAGGTTCAGTTTTTAACATTAGGAAAAATTCTTTACCAGGAGGTAATCTCAGGTTAGCAGAAGTCAACAAAAGAGGCTGAGGAATCTTTGTCCTTGGAGATTTTCAGGACTCAGCCAAACAAATCCATTGCTGACCTGATCTAGTGTTGGCAATAGTCCCATTCGACTGCAAGGCTGGATGACCTTCAGAGGTCCCTTGTAGCCACACTTCTACGATTCTCTGTGTCTAAGATAGTAAAAAAAATAATAAAAAAATCATAGCATGTCTCAGATTAATTTAATTTACTATCTCAGAGCACTGAAGATTCCCTTTGACTTGCTCCTAGCAGCTAAGTAAGCTCTGAGCAAATCAGTATGAGCTGAAGCTGTGGTATTTGGCCCCTCATTCATCAAAAGAAAGGAATTTCTGGTGTTAGTATGCTTTCCACTGGAAATGTTCTGCTACAGATGTCATGTTTTGCTGTTTTTCAGATGCCTGGTAAAAACATTGCAAAGAAGGGGTTGCTTATCTTCCATGAGATTTAACACATGGAAGACTGTATAACATGCCATATTTGTTTCAGATAGTACCCCTCATTAAGGGCCATGCAAGTAAAATTAGCAAAACATAAAGTAGCACTTGCACTCTCCCGAATGCATGTCTTCCAAGAACAAGAAAATTATCTTGGTCTATTTTCTGAGGTAACTTTTTTTCACATTGAGACCTTCATTTGTAGCCATTTAGTGCCCATTCAGAAGTGAACTCCATAAACAATCTTTGAACGCAAGCAGAGGTTGGGAAATCTTTAAATGTTTAGATTTGCTATAGAACTAAATAGAAAAATCACAGGCTGGTGTCACAAGCATCCTTAAAACGTGCTGTCCTTCTAATTGTCTTTCTAAGAGAGAGAATAGCTATTGACTGTTTCAGTCACATAGCAGCACATGCTTGTCATGACTCCATCAAGTGTAGAGACCAGCTGCTGGAACAGTCCCAGAGATGCTTGTTGAGGATAAAATACGAATTTTTGTGTTCATTACAGTAAAACTTGGAATAGAGTCCAGGAATAGCACTGTACAGAAGCAGTTTAGGAAGCATCAGCACACAGAGAGCACTGCAGGGAGGGATAGGTCATCTCCTACCCTAGAGAAGAAAAATACATGTCAGCTCCAGAGCTATTTTTGTAACAATTTGCTCTATAAATAGCCTCATGAAGAATTGTCTGAAAAGATTCCTGTTTATGGTTCCTCTGGGAACTCTCTGTCGGTGAATGGGGGTGAGCATAACTGGACAGCAATAGCTGGGTCAAGGTGCTCAGACAGCTTACTCTGTCATGTTGGTGTAATGTGGCATGACACAGACAAAGAGTATGAAGTATGATGGGCAACAGAAGATCAAATATAAGCTCAACTATTCCCATTCCCCTGGCAACAGAGTATTCTTGCCCATACATACTCCCTGTAACCTTTTCACAGTTGAGATCATAACTGGAATGAATGCCCATATTGGCTAGAAAGACATGACTTCTCTTGTTTACATCAAAAAAAAAAAAAAAAAAAAGAAAAGAAAAAGAAAGAAGGAAAAAAGAAGTTTGGTAAATGGCTCCTTTTCTTCTTGTTTTCAAAGTCTTCATCTGTCATCACTGAGAGTGACTTGTCAGTTTCACTGCCCTAAACTGAATTTCTAGCATTGATGAGAAATGCTCCAAGGCTAGCCATTTATTTTAAGTTTAAGGGTTGACTCGAATTTCTTACATGCTTTTTGCTAGTTTTTAAATAAGGGGAAGAAGAAAGCAAACAAATAATGAAGCTTAGAAACTCTTAAAAGAGTCAGAATACTATTAAACTAATGGAATGACTGTATTTGCTCACGAAACAAGTCAGTGAGTAAAAACGTGAATCTCAGCTTTTTTGTCAGCCACTCAAGTGATTCAAGGTTTGAATTTGGTCTTTTGTTAGTGCTGTTTTAAAACCACATCAAGATAATCCACATGCATGCACTTACACATGAAGGCAAAGATTATCTGCAACATTTTTTTCCTTAATTTTTTGGTTTGTTTTTAAATCTCACAGTGTGGTAGCTCCTGTTTTACGGTAATAACCCCCCAGTTGTTTAATACACATGTACCTGATCATCAGCCTTTGTCCAAAACAGAAGCAACTGTAGATGAAGTTTCCAGTCTTTTAAAATTTGAAGCTTTTTTCTAAAAATAACTAAATAACTGGTATTTTGAAGAGACACAATATTGACATCACTGAAACCAGTACGTTAACAGCTACTGCATCCTAATGCTTCTCATTGCACTGAAATTTTTCTCAATGCTTTTTTTTTTCCCCAGTTATGCCAAAAAAAACTTTAGGGGAATTGTTATTTTCCAGTTGAAACTCATCTTCCTGTGTCATTTTCCAGCTGAAATTCCAAACCTCCTGCCCATATTGCCCCGTCTGTGCCTTTTCTTGCACTGAAACTCTAGTACAGGATTGACAAGAGGGTTTTTTTTGGGAGATCAGAGTGACCACAGCTCCAATCCAAGACAGTGATGGTACTCTCGGGCTTGGATTATGCTTGTAAGAGTTGGGATGATTTCAAACCTCCATCATAGCCAGCTTGAATAAACTTTGGCAAGCAACAAGCCCACAAAACAAAGTTGGTCTAGCTGCCAGGTAGAAACCGCTGCAGTAGATCAGGTGCTTTCATAGAAGGGGTACCTAGGGATAGGCTCTACCAAAATAGGCATGCCAAGTGGGAATACTTTGGCAGGATAGACATGTTCTTTTGGAACTGCAAGGAGATAGTGGTCTTTTGTTAAGATTTTGGTCTGATCCTGAAAACACATAGTGGAGACAGCCCTTTCTTGTAAATCATATCCAGAGAGGGAACAATTTAATTCTTTTTTTTATTTTTTTTTCTTTTTCTCCCCAGTTTGTGTAGACAAATGTTCCTACCACTAATGTTCTTGAGAAAATGGGAATGTTGCACTGCTTTTTAATTGGAGAGAACGAAGAGCAAACCATGGAAGATAAACAAAATTCTGACATAGCTCTTGTTGAGGCATGAGATTGCTCTTTAGTCGACAAGTAGGACTAAGATTTGGGCAGCTGTGAAAATGCCCAGATTTTTACTGGCACAAAAGTTTATGTTCCCTATGGGTTGGCTGTGGATGAGTGGTAGGTTTGAGAATCTAAGTTGTAACTTTAAGAATGGGATAGTTAGGTCATCTTTACTGACATTTGTGCACTTCACTTCTAGTCACTCAGTGTTTCAGGAGTTCCCCTTTGTTTGTAAAACAGAGCACAAGCACTTATCCATGCCACAGTGAATTGTAAGGAGAAAGATGTTTAGGTGCTATAGTCATGAGGTAACTACAGTTTCAGAAGGTCCTATAACTAGGAGCTTTGGAAACAGAATCCAGGTGTACATAACACCAGATGATTGTAGAGTAAGGAACTGTAGTGGATTCACCACCATTGCTGTCACATAAGCACATGCCTAAAACTGTAATTTATGCTATGGCACAACCAGCCTGTCTTCTGCTTTTCCTCCCTATGTCCCTGTGTGCTGCTCAGTGCATTGATCTTCCCAAAAATTTCTTCCTAAATCTAGCCCTCTCCATGTGTATTCCTCATTTCTTCAGTCCCTGTGCACAGTGCTGATGAACTCAACAAGTTGCCCATAAGTAGTAAACACCCAGAATACACTGGACAAGGATGTCTTATTAAAGTGACAGTCATAATTTAAAAAAAAAAAATATATTTTACAAAATAGCAGATTGCCTACATATTTTTCCTGTGTGTTTATTTTCTGTGGATACAGCATTGAAAGCTGAAATCAAGCAACAGCTGCAATAAATTCTGAGTCTCATTTTTGCAAGGCAGGCCAGATCATTTTTCTTGGTAAACTCAAGGCCACTTACAACTCAGGAGGGAAAGGTGACAATATGAGCCAATGCCACAAAAGTCCTGCTGATCTTTGCTCACAAACCTTTCCTTGCAACTCCCTTGGTGACCTAGAATGAACCTGACTTCAGACTGAGGGAGGTGGGAGGAAACCAGCACTCATGCCAGCTGCCTTTTTTTTACCCTAACTTGCTCATCACAGGAACAAAGATCATCTGGAAGGGGGCTAAGGAGTTACATAGCAGCAGAGGAAAGAAACCAACCTCTAAAAATAGAAGAGACAAATAAAATATATCAATAACTTAACACAACCCCAATACATCACACTGTAAAATGAGTAAACTACAGCTCTTTCGAATTTTACCACTTGCTGCTACCAGTGGGTGTCATTTCCCACCATACCTCTATCTTCACAAATTAGTTTAACACCAGAAATGATGCAGCATGTAGGAGTGACAAATATCAAGCAGTCAATATGCCTGAATAGCCTAGGCTCAGATGGGTCGTCTTCTCTGGGGGCACCCATACGTTGACGGAAAGCATGCACCAGGAGGTTTATGCAGCTATTACACAGGCTTACATTGCATATATGGCTGTGCAGGAAATACAGAGTAATAAGCAGGGGCTGGCTTATCCAATTGCCACTTTTGGTACACTGTGGGTCCTGTCAGGGGACTGAAACCACTGGCAGTGTTGTTCAATGCAGCCAAGAGCTCAGCATCCAGCTACCTCCAGACTCCTTTTCAGTGTAAGGAAACCTGAAGTGGCTCCCAGCCTGTGTAATGACACTGCACAACTAGAAGCATTTGTAAAATCATTCAATTAAACATTTCAGGGTGGAAGGAAACTGGTAATTTGTTGAAATAAATCTGTTTTCAGGCAAGCAACATGTTTCCTGTTTAAAATGGTACAGGGAAACCATTAAGAATGTCACAAAAATCATGCAGAGATTAATTTTTAAATGTATTTTAAACAAGTGTTACTTTCTTAGAGATTAGAGCAACCTTTTTAGAAATGAGAATTACAGAATGACAAGGTACAAAAAAAGCTCAAGATGAGCTACTTTGTTGTGCACAATCCACTTGTCCTGTCCTTACACTGTTTCTCTGTTTTCCAGTTTTCTGCTCTTTAATATTATTTGAGATTCAAAGTGTTTTCCAAATATGACTGATTCTTGTAAAACTGGAAAACTCTAACATTCAGCTAAGAAAGCCACAATGTTCGTGCTTTGAAAGTAGGTGGCATGGGGGAAAGAGAGAACCTGCTTTTGCCAGGGTGATGCAAAAAGCTATTGAAATACAGTGCAGTTTAAGGAAATAGTTGTTTTAGAAAGTTGATGTGAAATGTCATCGTAGGCATGTAGGTGTCCTTCCTCTTGCATTAAAGCTGGCAGATACCCAAAGTGCTCAAAGAAAAACAGTATTTTTTGAGAGGTGTTCCACGTCCTTCTTGAACTCAATTACACAGCAAAGTGACATTAAATCTGCAGAAAAGGCAAATGCCCAGTGTATTAGCAATGAAGCCTTCTTAATTGCAGTGCTATAAATGTTCTACTTCAGTAGGAACAACACACAATGGCTCCTCCTGATTACAATTATGTGATGAATACATCTGAGGAAAAAGTCAATCAGAGCTGAAGATGCTTCTCAGCCTGCTGAAAAACCACAGTTTCACTGGGAGAGAAACTGCAGTGCAACCAAAACTGAGAGCCTTCGTCTCAGAAGCTCTGATGCTATATTGTACTGGTTGTGAGAGTGCTGAGTATCTGAATCTGTGCTAAGGTCTTATATTCAAGCTGGATTTATAGATTTTTTTACATTATTCTAAACATAAATTGGATAAAATGGTCTTGAGTGTTTTACGTGTGCTTCTTCACTGTGCTGGTCTTAACATGATCTCAATAAATACTCAGAATACAGAATGATAGTTTATGACAGCTTAATCCTGAAAGTCGGTTCTTTTTTTTTCGTGATTTTTTTAGTGATTTTTTGAGCTATTGCTTGTCCAATGAATATAGGAATTTCAAAATCATTAATGGAAGTCTTCACAAAAAAACCAGAAAAGATAAAATATTCAAAATCTGTAAGAGTGTGAAAATAATATAAATAGGGCAATTCTTTTTCCCCTGGCATGTTAGTTTCATTTCATTATTTGAACAATATTAAAGCCTATTTTATTCAGGCAAAATCAATATGAGGCAACGTTCTCTGGATAAGGATGACAGGAATGGACCTGAGGTCTGCAATGTGACTGGTATGGTTATAAGGTAGGATAAATTAGCTGACTTTTCCCAATATAGATTTCAGAATATGCTTTCTACTTTTGCCCACTGAAGGCAGTTTTCTTTTAAAGGAGCAAACCAACAAATCAGACAGTAAAATGTTGATCCCATGTCTCACCACCGAGTTCAGAGAGCTGTCATTAGTTTGGAAAGCAGAACTAGTGGAGAATATGTTCACGTGGCTCAGCAGTGAAAGAGCAATGGAAGTCCCATCTAAAACCCAGTAGAAAGCACATTTGACTAGTTCAGGGTATGGTTGTCAGGAAACTTCAAACCACAGGCTACAGTACAGCATGGTCATTTTATAGGATGGACCATGTGAGAATGGTCATTTTACAGAACTAACCATGTGAGAAACATCTGGAAGGAAACTCCTGTCCCCAGCCATGTCTATCCATAAAGAATTGATTCATGAAATGCAAAAGCCTTGTCTTAACATTAGCATTGCACTAAATGGTGATGTTAACAACAATGACCTGGTAGTGACAATTATCAATCACAGTTTCTATGCTTACATCAGTAAACCAGCTGAGACTGTTGTATGAACAAAGCAGTTCAGGTTGCCCCTGTCCAAAGACCTGAGAAACAAAACCTCATGAATTTAGACATTTGAGTTACACTGAAGTCATAGGATTAACCACAGGATTAGACACCTATATACATTTCATTACTGGAACTGTATAGTCTAGGCAGACAAGGCAGATATATTGACATAGTGCAAACCATACGAACAATGTCATGGCAGAATGTAATTTGATGCACAAATAGTAAGTTTATTTAGGTGAGAAATGAGAGTAGAAATTGGAAAGAAAAATACTAAACGGGCAAAGCAAGCATGGGCAGAAAATAGGAAATTAGTTATAGGATGAGTTTGAAATGAAGAAACCTTGGGATAAAAATATGGAATAATAAAAGATATTTTCCAGTCCCTTATTTGAATTGGGTAATTATCATAGGATAGTTTGGGTTGGATGGGACCTTTAAAGGTCATCTAATCCAACAATTATGTAAGTTAAAAATGAGTGAAACCATTTTGCTTTCAAGTTAACCCTATGTAATACTATATAGCACCATGCAGTGTACCAGGAACTACTTAGGTGGTATTTCAGCAGATGCAATTGTTTTTTTAATTCAAAGAATGGAAAAAAGAAAAACAGAATTTAGAAACACCTGAGTATTTTCAAAATGAAATATGTTAGGGTTTTGATTTGAATTTAGATAAAAGCAGCTAAATTGCATTTTAAGTGAATTTAAATTTAAAAACAGATGACGTCTTCTGTCGGTCAAATGATGTGTTTTGTTCAACCCAAACAAAAAATATTCTTTTTTTTTTTTTTAATTTGATGAAGAAAAATGAAGTACAAAAAAAAACCCCAAAAAACCCCCAAAAACAAAAAACAAAAAAACATGCTAAAAAGAAAACATTCCCAGCAGGAAAAAAAGATTTTTCTTTTCCTTTTCCTAAACCTCAAAAGCCAAATATTTGCACAGTCCTCCTCTGAATGTCCAAAACTCCTTTCTTGGCTGCTTCTGCAGCTGCTGCTACTGAATGAAGTCACATTACATTGTGCTGATGAGTGTTTCATTCACAAACAGGAAGGAGATCTAGCCTTGTAAGGGCAAAACAAACAAGTTTAGTTCACTGGGTAAAATGAACCAATGGACCACGAATTCTTTTTTTTTTTTTCCCTTTTTATTCTTGAAGCAGCAGGAAAGAGGTTGCTGACGAGATATTTTGGAACAACTTGCTATTAGGAAGGAAGTATGAGTGGGTGTAGATGAGAAGTAACTCACACTCATATGACACACACGTTGCGACCATGTTGAAGTCTTGGTCTAAAACAAAGGGTGGGACTGTCAGTTTAGTGATGTAGAACAGAGGGAGCTGTTTGTCTTGCCTGTAGTCAAAAGCTTCAGGCTTTTGCCAGCTGGGCTGACAGAGCATGGTCCCAATAGAGAAACTGTGGTATTTGTTGAACGACCAGTATTTTATTCGAGAGTCGTTATTTTTCTGATGAGCCATGTTCCTCTCTCTGAATTCTTGTTAATTTTATAAAGAAAATTAAGAACATCAAAGATGCTCTTAGAAATGGGAGATTTTGATTGAAGGGGCTGTCAGGATAATCCAGCCAGCTCTCATTGTCGATTACACCTTAGATCCCTAATGATAGATTAAGAAACTGTCAAGAAATTTTGGAGCTCATCAGGAAATCAGATGGAATCTCAGCTTAATACATAGACATTTAATGTTCATGTTTTAACCAAACTTCAAAGTCAAGACATGTTAATTCAAAATGAGAATTCTAAGATACCTTAGTATATTTGTAGGGGAATCTCTGGAGTGTTTTTTTTTTTCAAAATCCAAACCTCGATAAAAATCCAGAGACATGATCAAAAGGGGAAATAATGTTTTAAATTGTAGCATTAAGAATAAAAGACTCTCTTGGTTGCTATGTCAGTGAATGAGATCTATGGATGTGGCAATTCACACGATTTAACAATTGAACAGAACAGTGAGTATCAGTTCCAAATTAAGATGTACTTTAATTAAATGAATCAAGACAATAAGAAGTGACTTCTGCACTCACCAAAATAAATACATTAAAAGTAGCTATGATGGTTATTGCTTTGCTTGAATACATCTGGGTTATCATATTCTTTCTCACGTGGCTGGGAACCTGAAGCCTAAGAAAGTCAGTTATAGATAAAGTAGATTGGTTTTGTTACATTCAGTGGTTATAATTTGAGTTATCCAACTTTTTTTTTTTATTTGTTTGCTTGTTTGCTTTTTTGTTTTTAGTGGAAAATATGCCCTTAAATTACAAAAACACCCTTCTGGCTTTAATTAGCCAGTACATTTATACAATTAAAAAGATCTCCTCTTATCTTTACCTTTCATATACCCACAAATTTTCTCTCAGAGGAATTTTCAAGTTGAGGGTCCCTGGAATCAAGTGCTGCAGACATGCATGAACAAGACAGTCCAAAATTTGTAAGTGTATTGTGAAGTTTAAACCTTTTATGGATATTTGATAAAATGGGGTTTATATATATTCTAACAGATTTAGAAATTGCGCATTTAAAGTTTCATAGATGATACAAATTAGACTTTTAAAAGTAGAAAATGTTCAGAGAAGTCTGTTCATTATTGCTCACAGAGAGGCTTTTAGACAAACAGAAGAGAGGCTGACTGCTGTTGCAAAATATATATTATGTGAACTAATGAACTATACCTACAGGGAAAGGTAGAGTATCCTTACATTTAAATAATCTAGATTTTAAGAAAACCTAAAAGGGTAAAAAGAACAGTGTGGTGAGGGGATCTTCCTCCTCCTCTTTTTTTTTCCCTCTCTTCTTAGTCACCTAAGATGACTAAACCCACTAAAAAGGTGGATTTTTTTTGCCCTTTTTAGACCATCGGAAGCACTTATTGCTTATGTACTTCCATTGTGTCTGAGCTCAGAGGCTTCTTTATATCCTTTCACCTCAGTTAAGTGGTGTAAGCTCAAGGTAAAATCTGTTGTTTATCACCCACTGGCCATTTTGTCTTGAAGTTAAAAAGTTAAAACTTTTCTCAATATGGAACTAGTACTATAATCCACAGGAAAAATCAAAGTAGCTCTAGCATATTAAGTGAAGTCCAGAGTGAGTTGTAACTAGTGCACATGCTACCTGAGAGCTATCTTCCAGAGACTTTAATTGCTTTGTTGCAGGGAGCTTTGTTGTTTCAAATAATTATGATGTGACTGGAGGTCCAAGGTGGTATATTTTTGGCAGCTGCCATGAAGTAAAAAATGCAATCTCTGCACAGACAATTCATACTGCTGTCAAGCCTGCTGCAAAAACAGAAAAAAAAAGGTACAATTACAGTACACACCCATGTATAGATCTTTCTACTCATTCCTCAAACATATTTATGTGTTTTAGATGCAGGCAGAATGCTCTTGGGCCCGTGACAATAGGCACCCTTGTTATACATCAGGATAACATCGGCAGCCTCCAGATACAGCTTGGGTCAGTCTTTCAAGTATTTATTCTTTTTAATTTCAAGACTCCCAACCTCACTTATGTGTGCTTTAACATGAACAGCTTGAATGTCTTAAGCATTCATCAACAAATGAATAAGTTTCCATCCTAATTGTCTACAGGACTAAGTGTCTCACTGGAAGGTCAAAATGCCACCAGCTCCCTTACATTTGAGGCTCAGACTACCCAGGTGTGGTAGTCAGACATTCCTGCATGTTGGCTGCAACTGTTTTCTCCGTGAATGGGACCTCCGCAAACTGCCCATGCTTTGAAAGTGATTAGTTTATTTCTAGAACTAGTACATATTTTGCCATTTTTATTTACCTGTGGTCCTTTGGGATCTTCAAAAGCTTTGATAGAGTCAGTTCCAGTTACAGGTAACTAGCCTGTCTTTCTCCTTCAGTGGAAATATACACACATGGGCCAGTTTCAAAGGTACCATTATACACAGGAAAATTTCACTGTAACTCTCCCAGTGACAGAGTCTCTTCTAGAGGCTTCAGCAAGAACACAGTACCTTATAAAAACCTGCATGGAGCTGCCATTGTCATCTCTGCAAATATCAAAATATCAAGTTCATTCAGTTACTTTTTATATCTCCATCCACGTAATTAAGACCTTCTCAGTAGGTGCAATACCTCTCATCTTTTAGGTATAAACAGCTGACTGCCCATACCAAGCCTATAATACAAGCAAAACGTCTCTGTTTTAGGGCTAAAACATACTATGACTTTCTTAATACAGCAAGAAACCACACAGAAAAGTAGTGGTACTGTCACTCGCTTTCAAAAGGTGGTCAGATGAGAAAGTTCAGCAGGAATCTGGGAGACTGGAGTCAGCTCATGAAGGAACTCATCTGCTGTCTTCTGAAGGACAACCTTGATCATCATGGCACACAATATTCATACTGGGTTTTGTACTTTTTGGAAAGGTACATTGTACCTCTTGTCACGATGATGTGCCATGGAGCCACAATGGCCTGCTGTAGTTCGTAGTCCACTAATTCGGGTACTCATATTGGAGATCTAAGTCCTGAGCTGCACACTTTGCTCCCATAATTGTTTATTGTAGGAGATATCTGCCTTCTTTTTAACTCATTTTCAGAAGAAAGCAGAAACATTCGTTGAATGTCTCATCTCTGCACAAACCATCTGTGGACGAGAGACAATAGCAATGGCAAACCCTTATGCAGGAGTTGAGGCAGGTTCATGGTATGCTGTGGTTTGTAGTAGGAGTAAATAACAGATGAACAAATAAAGTCCTGGAGTTTTTGCTTTAGAAACCACAAGGACAC
The DNA here is from genome assembly GCF_000696875.1 of Nestor notabilis. Taxonomy (NCBI): domain Eukaryota; kingdom Metazoa; phylum Chordata; class Aves; order Psittaciformes; family Psittacidae; genus Nestor; species Nestor notabilis. Next base: position 44,567 of record NW_009922380.1, read on the forward strand.
ACATCTCTTTCTACAACAAACTCAATATTGTGCATCTACAGAGCTCTGTTTTCACAAAAACTGTTTTCATTGCCTTTTTTGGCCATATGCTCTGCATCATCATTATTAAATTTTGAAAAATAATAACTCTGTGCTAGCTTCAGATTATGAGTGCTTATTTTGGCTATAATACACAATAAACCAATAATGACACAAGAAAAATACTTTGATGCGTTTCTTATATTACCTTTTACCTACGGGCCTCAAACAATTTTAGTAATAATTTACTACTTAAAAATGTAGGCTGAGTATTAATTTTTTGTTTCTAAATATAAAATATTTGAAATTGCAAAGGCAAAATTTATTGATGTTTTCATAAATTTTAAGAGCCTGCAGTCCTAGGTGCCTCAGTTAAGCTACAACCTGCTTTTCAAGGGAGTTATAATCCTCTATATGTTTTATTAAGTTTAATGACATTCGTATTTCTGCTGAGTTTACTGAATTATCTACTGTCCCTTCTAGAAAAAAACCCTAAACAGCTTTGTAGTGGTGATGGTACTGCATCCAGAAGATAAAGGACTCACATAATATGCCCTGTATGTAGATTCTGGTTGAGGAGCCAATTTGTGGCTGAGAGAGGCTGGATTCCTGTCTTGCAACTCAATGAAACACCATGCAAATGAAACACAGCAAAATAACAGATGTGTTCCATTTCCAGGTACCATCTAAACTGCTAGTTATTTGGAACACGGACAGACAAAAGCCCCAGAAGCAATATTTTACTTTTTCCCCCTTACCTGCAGCTTCTGCCAAAACAAGTGTAGGACCTGGACTTACGTAACAGCCGTATATCAAACCTGTCTTGACCACTAAGTATGCTTGAAAAAAGTCCTGTTTAGATACGCTTTGCACATTATATAGTTATGAAATAGGATAAAGATAGTGTAGGTGTCTCACCTGTGATCAGCCCAAAGCCCAGCAATCAGACCTCTTGATGTAAGGAGGTTGTCAGGCATAAGTTCGTAGCTTCAGCCGTAGGTTAGCAATGGCATAATCCTCCATTCCTTGGTGGCAATGCAGGAGGCTTCTGCAGGTCACTACCAATCACTTTTTCAGAGTTCTTCCAGAGCTGTCAATGTAAAGTAGTTCATGAGAGTTGCTGTATATTTCCATACACAGAAAAACAACAAACAGAAGGTCCAGGCATAAAGTCCCAATACACGACCTTCATGCCAGGGTGACTTCCTTAAACTATATACATCCTTCTGCCTCCTTACATGACTATTGTTTCACTGCACAGATTGCATCTGATTACTGGACGTCTTGGAGTTACCTGTGCACGGTATCTAAGGATTCTACAGGTGTTTGAACATGCTTTTTTTTTTTTTTATTTATTTGGAAAACAATTTTTTAAATACTCTCTTCAGGTATCATGTTGGAGATGGCAGAAATAAACACAATCAACCACCTTCCTTCTCAAAAGCTAAAGCAATATGTGAGCTGTGTAAAAAGTACATAGAGGTACTTACGAAATGCCACCTTGCACAGGTATATGTGCAGATAAGGTTCCTGAATGCTGCAATTAGGCTTTGTGCAGTTTTATGTTTTACCTCTGAAAAGGGAAAAGATCAATGCCAGTGGAGAGGGGCCCCTGTAAGTTGTATTATTTCCTTCGTATTTTTCCCTTCTTCATGCTCTAAACCCTTGATGGCTTTTGAAAAAAGGTGCAAGATTCACTTTCAAATAGTAAAAGGGAAGTTTTACATCCAGGCCATTAAGTATCAATGGCAAGTCTATGAAGAAATGTCCACTGAGTACTTGTTTTCTCTCTCTACCCCATTACAACTGATGGTGCACTAATGGAGAGAACATACACTAACTGTGTTATGCCATGACAGTCAGACCAGTGGCTGCCTTTTCTGCTGAACAGTTTCTGTAAATAGCTGAAGTGAAATAATGACTAAGTGAAAAAATACAAGGAAATCAGGATCCTGCCTGGTGTGACACCTGGCAGCCAGAAGTAAACGTTGTCCCAGTGTTGTCACACCACATTGCACTACCTGAAATTGAGACAGTAGGAGCTCTGGGTGCCTTCAAACATAGGAATAAAAAAATTAAACATTTTGAATAATTTAAATCTTGTGTAGATATCTAAATGTATGTTATTCAGGCTTCCTGCATTTAACATATAATTTTCAGTTTGGCTCAATACTTTCCACTTGAGTACCAGATCTCAAATTGGTCATAGTCATGAAAGACATCAGGCTGAACACCTCCTGGTATTTGGAATAGGGCTTCAGCAGAGTTATAGAGTACCTTTGGTTTAGGGTGGGTTTTTCTTCTTTTTCCACTTTGATAATTTTCATGGAGACATTGTCATTTCCACAATCATTATCATTTCCACAATAATTTTTAGCCATGAGACTAAGAATCATAACTCATTCTGAATTCTCAGCAACAAATATGATGCTATTCTTTGGGGAGAGATGTGTTTGAAGCTTGAAGATTTAGAAACTTCCTGCAATAGGAAAGAAGGTTGTTTCCATCCTCTAAGGACAAAGAAGGAAGGCCATGATCTTTGCCTGCAGATTTTTTGGTTGAACTACAACAGCAGAGCATGTCTTCAGTATTGATTATAGGGCTAAAGGTATGTCCTGTGCTCACTTAGCTGAACTGGTTGGTCTGGATGACATCATCATTTGCCTGCAGGAGAAAGGTCATCAGGTTATTCTGACAGAAGGTTATTCTGTTAAGCTAAGTGCACAAAATCCATAAACAAGCGGGGCTTATTGCCATGGTTTGAAAACCTCTGCTTTCTCTGGGTAACCTGGGGGATCAGGCAAATAGGACTCAAGACACTAATTTCTATTTTGTCAGAATAGATGCTATTCTAGTTTCTTTAAATTATCTTTACCTGTTCTCTGTTCTGTATTGCAGAACATGTCTGAGCAGATAACTGGCATTTACTAAGCCTAGAAGCTGCATAAAAGCAGGTCTGAATATAGGGACCTGTTACCAAATCACAACCTGCTACCACAGAATCATAGAATCAAAAAATTGTTTAGGTTGCGAAAGACCTTTAAAGTCATCAAGTCCGACCGTTAAGTTCACACTTCCAAGTTTACCAGTAAGTCATGTTCCTAAATGCCACATTTACACATCTTTTAAGTACCTCCAGGGACTGTGATTCCACCACTTCCCTCAGTAGCCTGTTACAATGTTTCACAAGCCTTTCTGTGAAGACATTGTTCCTAATATCCAGTCTAAACTCCTCTGGTGCAGCTTGAGGCCGTTTCCTCTTCTATCACTTGTTCCTTGGGAGAAGAGACCAACCACCTCCTGGCTCCATCCTCCTTTCAGGTAGTTGTAGAGAGCAATAAGGTCCCCCCTGAGCTTTCTCTTCTCGACACTAAACCCCGCCAGGTCCCTCAGCTGTTCCTCATCACATTTGTGCTCCAGAACCTTCACCAGCTCCACTGCCCTTCTCTGGACCCACTCCAGCACCTCAATGTCTCTCTTGTAGTGATGGATCCAGAATGGAACACAGGATTCAAGGTGTGGCCTCACCAGTGGTCAGCATAGTGGGACAATCACTGCCTGGGTCCTGCTGCCACACTGGTGCTGATGCAGACCAGGATGCTGTCAGCGTTCTTGGCTGCCGGGGCACAAGCTGCTCATGTTCATCTCTGTCGATCAGCAACCCCAGCTCCTTTACCGCCAAGCAACTTTCCAGCCACTATTCCCCAAGCCTGGAGCATTGTGTGGTGGTGTTGTGACCCCAGTGCAGCACCAGGCACTTTGTTTTGTTGAACCTCATGCCATTGGCCACAGCCCATTGATCCAGCCTGTTGACATCTCTCTGTGCAGCTTTCCTGCCCTCCAGCACATCAACACTCCCACCCAATCTGGTGTCATCTGCAAATTTACTAAGGGTTGACCCCCTTGTCTAAATCATTGATAGAGGTATTAAAGACAACTGACCCTGATACTGAGCCTGGGAACACCACTTGTGACTGGCTGCCAAACGGATTTAACTGCATTCTCCACAACTCTGGCCATCCAGCCTGTTTTTTACCCAGCAAATAGTAATACCTATCCAATCCATGAGGACTCAGTTTTTTAAAAAACTCTTATAATTTCATGATTGCTATGCCCAAGATGTTCTTCAGCCATCACATCATCCACGAGTCCTTCTCTGTTCACAAACAGTATGTCCAGCATTCATCTTCTCTAGTCAGTTCCCTCACCAACGGTGGAAGTTCTCTTCCACACATCCCAGGAACCTCCTAGACTGTTTCTTCTCCTCTATATTGTATTTTGAGCAGACATCTGGAAAACTGAAGTCCCCACCAGAACAAAGGCTAGCGATTGTACCAAGTACCACTGGGAATGTTGAGGTTTCATAACAGCTACATTCAAATCCATCTTGTCAACATCAAGAGCAAACCTGATTACAGGTTTTCAAATAAACACTTGGTTACATAGTTAAATTTCTAATAGGGTACATTGCCTAATTCTGAAGATAGGATTCAACAGGATGCTGTTTAATCAAAGGTACCACAGCAGTCAGGGTTTTGTTCAACAGATGTCTGTCTGTCTGCCCTCCAGGTAAGTAATTGACTAGTTCTCCTAAATAGGATTGTGGTTGTTTCTTTAGATGAGATTTTAAAGTGTGGCTCCCCCTGGACAGAAAAGATCCTATGAATCATAGTGAGGATTATGTAACCTGCTCAAATGCTGGTTTGATTAATGTCATAATATGTCCACATAATCTGCCTTACAGTTTCAGTTGTATAACATATTTTCATTTTCTGTCCCCATTTATAATTCTAAACAGTACATTTGATTTTCCTTAGAAGTAGCTAAGGTCAGTGGTGGCTGCAGTGAAATCCTAGGGTAGAGTAGAAGCTACGTCTAAACTGGAACACTCCTATTATCTGTCTGTACTTAGAGTAACAGAGGACACAAAGAAAAGGAGATCCAGTTTTTCCAACCATGGTTCTGGACAGCAATATCCAGCAAAGACAATGTTGCAGTGGTTTAATTTAAAGGCAGTGGCACCAAGGAGGTGCAAGATGAAAAAGAGTTCAACACAGGGTGAACTAACTTGACCGTGAATTACTAGAACAGCCTCCTGTTTCAAACATAATTTCCTTATCCCCAAAGACAGGAAAATTAACATGGGCTGAATTTGCCTTGCTGAAATAGTCTTTTACGATCTACTTACATGCCTCTGTATTTCCATAATGTACACTGATATTTCCTATTGAAGGAACAGGTAACAATCTTTGCAATAATGTTCCCCTTTCTGATAATGTGGTGCAACACTATTCACTGCATGTTTAATTGGAACCAGAGACTTTTGGACATTTCTACCCACTACCAATTCACATGGTGAAAGTAAATCAAGCCCTATATAAACAAAACAGATGGAAGTGACGCTAATAGTACAATGTCAGCAGTATCCACAGATTGACAGAGCTAGTTATGTTGCCAGATGCACAGAATGTTGCACTACTTGTTCCTTATAAACTAGACTTGATGGAGTATGTCAATGTCAAACTCCTTGCTGATTTACACACGAACATACAAAGACATGCACACTCACAGATACTCACGTTCCTGTGATCTATATCAACCATACCATCTGCTTTCTGCTTTGCATGTGGTAGCTAACTAACTATCCTACTGTGCACGAGTATCACTGAGTACATGCTGTGGAGGCAAACAACAGTTTTTTTCCTTCCTCTACCCTATTTAGTGTTATAAAATAGGCTTGTTAACATTTGCCATCTAGGCACATATATTCCACATGTATTTTTGAATCTTGTTTCTCATTTGTATTTATTCCTTTGACCAGTTTATCTTTTCACATACCTAGAAATTTAAAAGCTTAATTTTCTTTGTGGAAACTACAGCTTTAAGCACATAGCATAGCCTTCATTTACACCTTGGAAGAAGCACAAAACAGTGAGATCCAGACAGGTAGCAGCACATAAAGCAAAGATCACATTTCATTAGTTTTTGTAACCGATATACTCAGCTGAGAGTCTATTGAAATGTCTTCATCAGGCCACAGCACTAACCGAGAGTGCAAAATGTCAGGAGAAGGATGTGCTGCTTGGAGGGACAGAAAGCTGACCTAGCTACAGCCAGTGCCTAAAATCTCTTTCTAACCCATTTCATTGTCTGGCACCTGTCATTATAACAATCTTTCCAAAAGATCTACGGAAATTACACTTAGCCTCTGGTAACTAGGTAACATAATCTCCCGGAGGCTAGCTAATTGCAGCCCATGATAACCTCACATACAGCAACTGTTAAATTTTTCATTTCTTTCAAATTATTATGGATCAGTGGAGAGGGTATTGATTTGATTCATTAACTGATTCCCAGTCTGTTCCAAGGTTAATGATTACATGTATCTCAATTACATCCTTAACAGGTTGTACTGTATGATTTGTTCCAACTGCAGTGTACATTGAGTATCTTCCACAGCTGAAAGCCTTCTTAGCACTTGATGATTTAATAAGACCTTTTTTCCATTTCACTGAACATGCCTACAAGGCACAAGTACATCTGGGACAACGGCAAAAAGAAAGGTTTTCCAAAATTCTTTAAAGAGTATGTGCAAGACACACTCTCAAAAACAGTCTCAAAAGGCCACAGACATAGCCATAGATTCTTTCAAGTTAAAGATATTTGAAGACAATTCAGAAGATATTGGAAGTGATGATTGATTCTCTCTGGTTTTATTATTTCATCACCACTGGAAGTTCATATTACCTGTCAAGTAACTTGTAAGCTGCTTTGGGTTTCTTGGCTGAAAATGGCTTTACAAATCTTGGATGAATGTTTGCCATTCTCAGTTCTTTGTCAAGATGGCTTGTATATTTTACCAGTAACACAGGGATTTCACTTTTTCCAGTGGTGCTGCAGAAACCTTTTGGCTTTCAAGAGCTCTCCAAATTTTTATTCTGAGATTACCACCAATGCAGTCACAGAAAATAAGGGTTTTTTTCATCACATTTACCCCTAGTATGACATTATTTTTGATATTGCTATCAGACTGCTGCCTCACTTGGCACTGAGACCCATGATGCTGGCCTCTGTACAAATTGGGAATGACAGTCCCCCAGAAAGCAGTCATAGGAATAAAACTGTGTGGGAAATGTTACACAATGGGGTAGTGAGAGACCTGTAAGAGCAGTTTAGGTATCCTGTACCTGTGGAGTAGCTAGAGAACCGTAATAGGATGTTTTGCCTACCCATTATTTTACTTTTGCAACCTGTTTCTTTAACTGTGTAACACTGTTGGCTTAGTTGGATAAACACCAGGTGATGAACTTTTCCTGTGCGACGTGGAAAGTTAATGGAACAATGCTTCACTTGTCTGTAACTACTTTACACACGGTTCCCAAAGTGCAAATACTCACACACCATGTCTTTGGATTGGGTAGATATTGTTACACCCGTTTGCAGACTGGTAAATTGAGAGCTGGAGGGGCTGAGTTTCATAACTAAGGGCACAGAGCAAGTCAATGTCAGAAATGGCAATACAGTGCAGAAATTCTTGGCTCTTGCTTGCTGTTCTGACTCCTGATCCACATTACTTCCAGCAGTTTGCACTCTGCACATATAAAGACCCTCTTATCCTTTTATCTCTCCCCCTCTCAATCCTTTACTTTGGAACCCCAAGATACTGTAGTTTAGTTTGGAAACTAGGAAGCCAAATGAGTATAGTCATGAGGAAAGACTTCAGTTATACAATCCATTAAATAAAACAATAGAGCTTGCAGCTGAGCTATTAAAAAGCGTAGAGCAATTTTTATTTCAATGGCTACATTTTATTTCCTCTTCTGAGTGACTGCTAACAAAGGGCTGCTGAAAGGACTGGATAAAAAGTAGACGTCAGATGCAAGATCCATGAGTTAAACAACATTATTAGATACAATTTCATAAAATCTAGTTGCTTTTCTGCTACTAGAAATCATGTCCTTTTGTCAACTTGTGGTCACATCAGCACTTCTGTTGATATAATTTGCTCCAGCTGCAGAGCGTAGCTGGCCTGCAAATCAAGAACTAGAATAGGGACAGTCAGGAATAACTCAATGGCTTGGATAATGTGCAAATCACTACGCATCTTGCTATTAGTATAGTTTATTTTCTCTCAGAATATTTGGAACATGAAAAATTTATCTTTAGCAAAACAGCCGATCTGACACTTTACTGAGAGCAGAACTGGCTGGCTAGCTTATTGTAACACCCCTCCTCCACCCACAGCTCACACACACATACACCCCCACTCTGTAATCATTTAAGTGGGATTATCATATCAAAACCCTTCATTATCTTTCATTGAATTCAGACCAAACACCTAATTTCATATATTGTTTGAGGTCTCCCTATAATATTGCTCACAATCCTCTACAGTCACTTTTTAAATGTTTAAAAGAGGTTGGTTTCAGTTTGTTGGCATTTTTTTTATTTCCACTTTTTTTCCCACTTTCACCCCTTCCTACCTTTTACTCAAAATGGGCAGAATAAGAAGTAGTCCATCCTCACAGTAATGAGATCCTTCAAACTCCAGCCTTCTGGACAGATGGGAACCTGGTTGGAAATGAAACATAGCACATCTGGTGGAGCACAGAATGAATGAACATTGTGCAAAAATGGAAAAAGACTTACTAAAGCAACCATTCTCTTTTGTCTCTACATGAATAGGAAGCAAGATGGTGTTAGCACAGCCCTTATTTTAATCTACTTTTAAGACATACTTTTATTTAACCCAAAGCAGACAGTTGGTACCAGGAATCTGCGAAAGTCCAAACTTGCTAAGTTCACATTGATATTGGAGCTTTCTGCTCCTGATAAACAATTAAGGAAAGGAAAACAATAGGAAATACAGCTGGGAGCACCCCTGTTAACAACAGTGATTAATCATCTGTGAAAATGCTGCAGAAAATTTGTTATTTTCCAGTGCAAGTAAACAGCACACCGTCTCTGTGCCGAAAGGAAGTGCCTCAGTGCAGGTGTTAGGAGCACTGCAGCCCCATTGCTCGAGCTCCCTTTACCAGACCTGACAAAACAGGAGTTTTCCTCTTTAACTTACTCACCTCAATTAAAATCCTGATTAGATCGAGTTTGGCACTATTTAACACCATTTGTTTGATTTTGCTCATCCATTCTTTTTTGTCAGATTAGGGTTACAATGTAGGCAATAGCATGCTAACTGTGTGAAAAATACAAACGCCCCTTCTTTTATCAAGGTTTTACTTCTGGGCAATGAAGGCAAGGCTTAAGCTTTTACATGCATTATAGAAGTGCTCCACGAGACTAAGGTGATGGTTGGCTTCACAATTGTACACTCAGTGTTTCACTGTATACACACTGCTTCAGCCTGTAAAATTCACTATCACCAGGCAAACAGTATACTAAAGGCCAGAGTGAAAACAATATTGCGCGGCCCTGATCAATAGCTCTCCAGATCACATGTAGGAAACATCTTTCTCCAAGATGTAAAGCAGTGGTTAAAAAAGAGCAGCAGAATTTTCACTCCTGACCTCTTCTAAACTGCAGGCATTTGGGTTGGTGGATTGTGGAAGGCTTTTCCTTCCTTCAGCCATTGCAGAGATAGGACGTGACTGATTTGCAGCCTGGATTTTAAGGCAAATCCTGTACTTTCAGTTTTGAAAAACGTTTGTCTTATAGCAAACTATGAAAGCTTTTGTTCCAGTCAGCAGAATATAATAGGGAATAAATCCAGCCTCTTTATCTGACATCAACATTTTGGAGGGATCAGTACCCCGGTCCAAAAAGAAAAATGTAAAATGCATCTTTTGTTATTCATGTAAAGTAAACAACAATGTCAATTCCCTGTAATCTTTTCTCCTTTGCACTTAGTTCTGTGTGCCTGCATTATCTCATCAGCACAAAAGACAACCTCATCTCATTAGTATCTTACAGAATACATTTAAAGAAGACTAGAGCACCACTGGCCACAAAGCTGCTTTGAATCTCATGAACAGCAAGGAACTCTCAGAAGTATGCTGTGCTAAAATGAAGTCAGACAACTGCCATAAACAATGCAAAATCAAGATTCAAAATAATTTTAAAATGTAAACTTTCTAATCAGCTAACTTCTCCAGATTTTATTCACTGTTTGTAACAATGAGTTATACTTTTATTTTGTTAGTAACCTGAAACAAATACAAAACAATTCTTGATCCAGTTGAACTTGGTGATCTTGGCCTAAACAATAACACAAATTAGTTAAGCTAAAGGGGCTCTGGAGCTGATTAGGCAGATCTAAAATGCCACATCTTTCACCTTTTTGCTAAAGACAATCTGACTTCCACTACCCATCAACACTTTCAAATAAGAAACTTACAATTTAGAGCTCACTGATGAAATGCCATTGATCACTGAAATGCCTCTGATTATCGAAACGATGTTGATATTTTGGCACTGTATCCAACCTTTGGGTCCACAAGCATGACAATCTCAAAAGTACCTGCCTGAAGTCAGAGTTCTGGATTGTTTTAGACATAGTTTATCTGTGACATTAGCTGATGGATGGTAACTGCTTTATGGCCCTGAATAAAGACATTCTGTCATTCCTGAGCTGTCAGCCTCTCAGCGTGAGTGGTTCAGTTAATGTGCTCCTGCATCTCCCACCATGATGGGAGGATGCTGTGGCTCTGCCTCAGCCTTCACTCACTCTAGTCCAACTGTCTTATTCCAGTCAAGCAGTTTGCTTCCAGAAGTAGTCATTTGCTGACTTCTTGGATCTTCCCTTTTTTCTTGAACACAGGGAGAACTTTGCTTTTTTCAGCTGAAAAGGCTAGGGAGTCACATTCAGGAATGTGAATATCAATCTTCCACAGCATATAATACAGCATATAATACAGCATAATACTGCCTTCTACAACAGGACGACTGGCTTGGAGAATGTGGGGAGAGCAGAGAATATTGTTGATCTTCAGTAAGGATTTTGACACTGCAACATCTTCATTGAAGAACTGATGAAATACAAAATGAAATAAGTGGACTGGGAACTGACTAAACAACTGAGCTCAAAGCACAAAATCCAGCTGAAGAACAGCTGTCAGTCATGTGCCCCAGATGTTGATGTTAGGTCCAGGACTTTTGCACTGTAACATCTTAACTGGTGGAACAGGGTGCACACCCATCAAGTTATCAGACTATACAAAACTGGGAGGAGTGGTTGTCATTCATTGGATGTGTTGTCATTCAGAGGGAACTGAGGGATCTCAGAAAGCTCAACAAAAGGAAAGAAACAGTACAAGAAAAACATGGTCTTCTTGAACAGAGTCCAGTACAGGGCCACAAAGATGACTAAAAGGCTGGATGAGGCATCTGACATACAAGGAGAGGCTGAGAGAGCTGGGACTATTTAGCTTGGAGAAAATAAGGGGTATGGAATCTTGTTAAAGTATATAAATACCTGATGGAAGTGTAAAGAAGATGAGGCAGACTCTTAGTGATAAGTGGTAACTAGGTAAGAGGTAATGAGCACAAATCAAAATAGAAGAGATTGTATTTCAACATAAAAAAGAAAATACTGTGAAGATTGTCAAACACTGTCAGAAGCTGTTCAGAGAAGTTATGGAGTCTCAATCCTTGGGGATACTCAAAAGCCATCTGGACTAAGTCCTGGGTGAGGGGGATTGGAGTGAATATCTCCATAGGACATTTCCACCCCCAACTATTCTGACAAAAATGTTACTGGTTCAAGCTTAAACAAGGCAAGATAAAAATGACCTTCAGTGAACAGGCCAGGAAATAAGCCTTATGTTTTCTGGTGGCATCTGCTCAGCAACCATTAAGTCAGCAAATCATCTTCAAAAATGGTTGTCCGGATCTAACAGTAAAAATTTGAAAGCCTTAATTAAGCAATCATGATAAGACTGAGCCTAATCATCTCTAAAGTTTATTGTGAGGCCCACCTCTTAAGACTTTTCCACAAAGAGAGGGCTAAAGAGCACTTGACTGTCTTGGACAGATGGAAGTGTAGCAGAAAATGGTGGATGAAAGATGAAGGAAGAAACATGAAAGATGAAGGAAGAAGCATAAAAGATGCAAAATGAGAGAGATACCTTAGTCATAGAAAAGCAATTAGAAGAAAACTTCAGTAATAGCCAGTCTTTTGTTTTACACCCAGCTACCATGTTTACTAGCTCTATAATTATCTTGAAAAGCAGATCAATATGCCTAATTACACTGAGAAAAAAACAGTTGTGGTCAGCTAATGTTTGTGGAGACAGCTCCACTTCTTCAGCTTCACGGACTCTGGGACACAGGGAAGCAATAATGGTTCTGCGCTGAGCTGCCCCGCTGGCAGATGCTTCCCAAGAAATCCCCTTCTTGCCTCCATCACACCACTTGAAGAAAGTCAGAAATTAGGAGAAAGAAGGGTACATCTACTGAATTTATTGCAAAAACACTTTGTTCACCATTCTCTGCAGGAGCCAAATGAGATAAAAAGCGGCTACAATGCCTAGGGCTCTAGGGCTGGAATGTCTTTCTCTTTTGCTTGGATACTCAGTTTATGAAGAGATGTGTGTGGAGGGAACAAAATGTCTGAATATAAACAATTTCATCAGAGTGATGGAATGGTTTGGGTTAGAAGGGACCTTAAAGCTCATCCAGTTCCAACCTCTTGCCATGGGCAGGGACACCTTCCACTAAACCAGGTTGCTCCAAGCTCCTGTGTCCAACCTGGCCTTGAACACTGCCAGGGATGGGGCAGTCACAGGTGCTCTGGGCAACCTGTGCCAGGGCCTCAGCACCCTCACAGGGGAGAACTTCTGCCCAAGAGCTCATCTCAATCTCCCCTCTATCAGGTTAAAGCCATTCCCCCTTGTCCTGTCCCTACAGGCCCTTGTCCAAAGCCCCTCTCCAGCTTTCCTGTAGCCCCTTTAGGCACTGGAGCTGCTCTAAGGTCTCCCCTTAAGAAGCCTTCTCTTCCCCAGGCTGAACCAGCCCAGCTCTCTCAGCCTGTCTCCAGAACAGAGCTGCTGCAGCCCTCACAGCATCCCCGTGGCCTCCTCTGCACTCACTCCAACAGCTCCATATACCTCTTGTGCTGGGAGTCCCAGAGCTCGATGCAGTGTTCAGTTTTTCAATTTCTTTCTAAATTTTGAATCCTCAGAACTCCTACTGAGCAGTGTTTGACTCTAGAGGTATCTAAACTCTTTGCACACCTGTGGTTCTGCCCATAAAATCCTATCAGAGCAAGTGAGCTCTACTTCCCTGAATATCTGCAGACGTGGTGGGGATGAAAGAGGCAAGGACCTCACTATTTGTGTTTTCCCCATTTCTTTACCCAAACAAGCCTCATATTTACTTATTCTCATATTTCATCTCCTAGCCTGAATTCCACGCTATACACAGTCAGAGGAGATGGTGCCCCTAATTTCTTAGCCTGTTTCCCAGTGGTTAAAAAAACATGTTGGTGGTGAGAGAGGGTTTTCTGGGGGTGGAAGAGAAGATGTGGTTTAGACAGTGCAGGAAACTGAAATGAGGTTTTCCACATCCTGAGTCAACTGGCCAACAAAGGCACTATGACCTTCTGCTTTTGCTGCCCTTACAAGAAGAAAAAAAAGAGGCTGATTTTATACCCTAGGCTTTTAATTTGGAGATTGCAAATTCCATGAGGTGGCTAAACACATGTGGGTAGGTACTCCAGCACTTAGTGCTGTCCTACCTAATTTCCCTTTGCAGATCTGGCCCTTAGCCTTATGAGGTTTTCTAATAACAGCCCCCACCTTTTTCTTCCTTCTTTTCTCTTTTCAGATTCATGCAATCAGGTCAAGGGGTAGGTCATCAAACTGCTTTTCCCAGAGTTGGACAGTGTGTAATTTGTAAAGTGCCTCCTGAATGGGGACCAATTACTTTCATTCTGCTTTTATGGTCCTGTACTTCTTCACGTATAGATTGAGCCCATGCTTCATCATCCTTAAACAAAGAATTGGTTGTAGCAGTCAGCAAAATGTACAAGGCTTGTCCTTAGTGATAGTGGAAACACACATGCTTCTCAGGCCACTAAATTGCTAAGCCTATGTCAGCTTCTAAATGATTATCTATTATCTTCAATTTGGTCTGTGTCTAGACAGAGTGGTAACAAAAGTATAGTTTTTTTCCACAGTTTCCTTTCTGTTTATAAAAGGAAAACATTTTTCCTATACATCTGGAAAAGGCTGCAGTGGGAGAAGGGACAGGGAGGGAAGACACTGTTTTTCAAAACGTCATTTTTCCTTCAGAATGTCATGGGTTTGGATAGCCCCTCTGGAGCTGGTGAAGGAACAGAGATCTGTAAGGTCATTTAAAAGCAGAGCATTTGGCAGCACACCCTGTAAAAGCTGGTTTTATACAGTGAATGAATGACCTGCTGCTGGGGTTCAATTTCATGGAGTGTCAAACCTCTGGTGTAAAGGTGCTTTTCCATCACTTCAGATTCAAAAGAATCTTAATATGAAAGATGAGAATAAGAGGACTGCCAGGTTGTGTGGCAGCTGTGCAAGTGAGGGAAATGCTTTTGCTGGCAATAGCTTTCCCTTGTTGAAAAAAAAAAAAAAAGAAAAAAAAAGAAAAAAGAAAAAAAGAAGAAAAAAACAAAAAGGAAAAAAGAAATAACGCAACCAGAAAAAATCACCCCAAAGAGGATCTCTATTGCGTATCTTTTAATTTGGATGGATTTCCTTTCTGTAAGCTCACAGAGACATCCATGTACCACAGGGACGTGTTGGGAAGAGAGGAGCCCTAGTGACATTTTTGAGGTGCAGAGAAAGTGAACTAGAACTGCTGCAAAGCTGCCTGGGCTAAGCATGATCCCAGATGTGAAGCAAGAAGGCTCTAGTAAAAATGAATCTTGGAATGCTTTCTGTTGTTCACTCCATGTTTTGGCTGGCTTAAATGGTTTATAGGATTGTTCTCATTTTGTTTTGCCTAAAGATGCATTTGACTGGTGTGTTGTGAGCAAAGCAGAGACACTCAGAGAGCATGAGAAGGGAAGAATTAAAATGCTATGATTAACAACAAAATTAAAAGGCTAATTTTAAGGAGTGCACTTGAGATTTATTCAGCTGACAGACATGCAAGGAGTTAAGAACTAACTTACTTCTATTTCATTTTCTGGATGTTTTTCCTGGTGTTTGATCAAATTACAAGAATATACACATGGATCTCAAGACTACAGAGCTATATTCC
>NW_009922380.1:59807-72654 GCF_000696875.1 Nestor notabilis
ACTGATTCATTGTCTGACTAGGAAGCAGTCTAATCAACTTCTTCTGTCTAGGTTGCCTGTTTGCAAAAAAGGATGATATAATTATTTCATCGAGACTTAAATTCTAGATGGTCTCATCTGCTCTGATTTTACACTGTGTATTAGTTTAGAGAATATTATTATTATATTCTTCCTATTCTGCAGGACAACATCTTCCTATTCTGCAGGATAAACACAAGTCTCAGTTTCACTGAATAATTCTTTATCATCCTCCTTTTGTTGCCCCAAACTAATACATGAATAAAGAATCCCAAATTTGTACAATAATAAGGTGTGTCACATCCTAACACAGAATTGTCTACAGATGCTTGCATAGGTGTAAAAATATAATTTATTTTGATGTCATCTTAGAAATCTTTTTTTTTCCTTTCTTTTTCTTGCCACCCTCCATGTATTTATTAAGTGTGTATCTTAGCTGCTGTTTCTTCTCACTTCATTGCAGCGTGGTATTAACTCTGTCAGCACCTGAGACCAAAGGCAGGTTTGTAATTATGAGACATTTTTTCCTGCTGCAGGAAAGCCTTCTCTCTCCAATCCTTGCTGTGGTCCCTATAACTCCAGTCCATCACAGCAGGACTATGTTTAGATGTTTCATCCACTCCTACATGGAAAGGGCCTTAGATCAAGAAACGCTTCGGCAAATAAGCTTTTTATATCTCTTCTTCTTACTGAAAATCATAGAATTGGAGTAACTAGGAGGAAGAGTACAAACACACTATAACTGTAAAACAGATATTTCTGAGTAGCTAAACAACAGTACAGGAGAAAATAACCTTTCATTGAACAGAAATATCAGCGCATATGGCAACAAGACAATGTTGGGCAAAAAGACCAGTTTGAAAAATATGGAAAAAAAGACCATTAACATTGTAAGAATAGTGAGTTTTGTATATTTCTTCTCTGGCAAACATGCCTGGCACATTGGTGTTGCCAATTAGGTTGCGTGATCTCTGACAGACAACAAAGCTGTAGCCAGAACCACCAGGAATAGCCAAGAATTTTAAAAAATTCTGCTTGTTTCTCCTTTTTAGCAATAGACAGGACTTGTATTATAGTGAATCAGATTGCAGGATAGAAGAGGGTTAAAGTGGAGTGTCAGGGTTAAATTTTTACCGGTATGGAAGCAATGGTGAATATATTTGACCTGGAGTAAGGCAATATTAGTGTTCTTCAGGAACCAAATTCCAAACAAATCACATACTCCTGTCCTCAATGGAAACCTGTTCCTGAAAGATATCCAAAGGGTCCATGTGTTTTTACACATTGGAAACACTTGGAAAGTTTGTCATGCCAAGTATAATTGAACTGAACCCAACTGAAATTGTAACAGCAAAACCAGCAGCAGGAGAGGTCATTTGTAATTTCTTTAAAACATTTGTCATTTATAATTTATTAAACAACCTCTAAATGTACCCTACCAAGAGATTCCATGTCTGCTTCATGCACTAGGATTTCTGTAGCCTGATGGTTGTTGCCATTATCCTACATCCCGTGCAAGAAGAATTTCAATGTAGTTGAAGAAATTCTTTACAATGACAATGGCAAAACGTTGGCACAGGTTGCCCAGAGAGGTGGTGGATGAGCTATCGCTGGAGATATTCAAGGCCAGGGTGGATGTGGTTCTGAGCAACTTATTTGGTTGAAGATGTCCCTGCTCATTGTCAGGAGGGGTTGGACTAGATGAGCTTTGAGGGCCCCTTCCAACCCAAACTATTCTATGATTCTAATCCCAACATAAGGACCTGGACATAAATGTATTTCATAACAGTCATAGGTCTGTAAATTGATTCTATTGCTATTGCTTTTTTGTACCTTCAACTCCCCTATTGCCCAGGTGCAGGAAGAACAAGGAAACTCTTGAAGTTTGCTTCAAAAGCTTATCTTCAGTGACAGGTCTTTCCAGAAATAAAGAAATGATGTTTGAGGGTCACCTGTGTGTACTGAGAAACACTGCTTAGCAGGGAATGGTTTAACTTTGCACTGTGCACTCCAGGCAGCTGCACATGAAGTCTGGTCAGGTCTGCTCAGGTTTCACGTGGGCCAGGAGCTGGGCTACCACATTCACATGGTGCTTATGTGCAACAAAACTTAAGCTGTGTCTTCCTAGGCCGGGGCCATATCAACACATTCATACCTCTTTTTAGTCAACTCAATGCATGATATAGTAAGATTATAGAGTGTAACTGTAGTACAACCAGACATCACTCATCACGTGGGCTTATGTAAACAGTCACTATGGCCTTACATATTTTTTTTATGAACCATGTTATTATTTTCTTAGAGTTTATAAAAATCTTTTTTTCCTATCCAATCTGTGTATTTATTTTTGTGTTTAATTTTAGTCTGCAAGTATTCTCTTTTCAAGGGCTAAGTAGCTGAATCACTTTTTTCTTGAAAGATCCTTGCATTAAATAGAATAAAATAGCTTCCCAGTTTCAATACTGTTTTTCTGAAAGTGTCAGCCAGTGTAGCTGTTCAAGATGCCCCTTGTATTTGCCTGATTGGCATCAATATTTTCAAAGGATATTTGCAAACAATAGCTTTAGCGGGAGAAACCCCGTATCTCTCTCTGGGAAGTGAAGAGAGAGAAGGTGTCCTCCAAGGGTGATTATGCTTGGTGCTCAATGGTAAGAACTGTAGAGAGAAACCTGGAGAGACTTGCAAGTCTGAAGTCAGCTTTTGTGTATATGTTTAGCTTGTATCAAGCTTAAAGACAAAATTTTGATGTTTAAACCGAGAAGAAAAGGGTCCAGAAGTAGGTGTGATCAGCCTGGGGGTAATTACAACCATGTGGAGGAGAACCATTAAGGCATGAAGCTGGGTAGAGGCAGATCCACCCCTCCTACTCTAGTGCACCATGAATGAGCTGTGATAAATATATATTGAGGAAAGGAGCCACGTCTGAAATATCGCATATTCATACAATTTAAGCAGAGAGCAACATTTAGGTGGTAGCTCAGCTGCTACAAACCAGGGAAATTCTGAGGTTTCTCTACGCTGGAGGCCAGTCTCCCTCCTCAGCTCTAACCTGATTTGTGAAGGGAGTGAAGAGCTTGTATTTCCCCTCTGTGGCTGGCTGAGGCATGCTTAGGGATCTGACCTCTCTGTTTATCAGGATTTGTTTGTTCTGAGGCAGCATTGCTGTCTCTCACTGTAAAAAAAGGTGAATCTCACTTTCATTGATTACCATGATAACTCTTCCCCATTCAGAATAACACAATTAAATGTCTCTCAAAAACAAGACTGGTGTAACAGTAAAAGCTTGCACACAGTCTGTGATGACCTGCACTAGGCTCAGGTACCCACAGGTGAGGGTATATTTGTATAACAGCACATGCATATACAGAGAATTTACTTTTACTTATGAAAAAACCACTAAAATTAAAGCCGAATGGTTGTTTAATAGGGGCTGAAAGGTGAAGTTTATCAATTGAGTTTAAAATATATTTCAGGAACTACTATATTTTATGCACTGATGAATATCAAATCCTCTTCTTTAAATATAGACCTAAATTCCATCTCTAGGATATAGCTTGATTGGAAAATTGTTTTAAATAGATTGCACTGATCTGTTCCAGAAACATTATGCTCATATGAATGGAAAAGTCTAAGGAAGATAACACAGAGAGAAACAAAACAGTAAGGTTTTTTGCTATATGTACACTACAAAAACCAAACTCTTAGATATGACATTTTAAGATTCTACTTTTCCCATCTTTTCACTACAAGTTCTAGGTTTTTTACCAAGGTTGTCCGATACTGTGCTCTGCTTCAGATCAAACCTAGGAGATGTTCCTTAGGCTGCATTTCTTCACACTCCTCTACATTGTTACAACAACCCATTTTAACCCTGCCAGCTTTTTCTGGACATATCTGAATTGGCAAGTCTAGTTCCCCATTTGTAAACAGGTGTATGGAAACACCAGTGTTGCTTTCCAGTCTCATGTGTATATATTGAACTACGAATGCTACATCTCCCATCGTTAAATCACAGCATCAGTGTCTGCTTTGTCATCCTTTTGAGATTCTGCAGATCCAGCCCTTTCATCTCTCACGGACAGTGAAGGGGGCTTAAATGGAGTGAGGCCAGAGAGGGAGAGCACATGTATTTCTATTGACCCTAGAATACTTTAAGAAACTAATAAATAACTGGAAAACACTGCTGAATTCCATCATGAGTTAACAATGGTGTAAGTTACACATCATGTATCTGTTGGTCAGGAAACAGGTGTATGTGGGTGTAAGTGCCAGAGCTGTTCGACTTGCAGCAATTTGGCATTTAGTGGGAGTGTAACATAAGTGTAACGTATACTCCCAGATATGGAAGAAGGAAACAGTGCAGAAATCAGGTAACGGAAGGGTTAAGCAAGTTTGCAGCTTCCACCAAGAGACAACTTTCTCCAGGATATTTGCATATTTCCCTGTTTTCTTTTCTTTCTATGTCTACAGGGTCAGATCTTCTACCATTACACTTAACTTTCCCCCTGTTGAATTGACAGACAGAAAATACGAGATATTTTGTGAGCAGACTCATGTTGGCTCTTCCCATGCTCCGAGCCAGCCAGATGCAAACTGACCTCAAACCAGGAGCTGCGTAGCTATAGTTAACAGGCAGGCAGCACAAGCTAATAAGCCTTGCTGAGAAGGCAGGATGTATTTGCTCAGGCTCTGCACTGTGTTACTACAGCTACACAGCCGCTGCTTAGCTCCAGGCGCAGGCAGCCTTGGGCTGCAGGGAAAAATGAGGAGTCCTCTGTTGCTGAAGAGCAGGATTGACACCACCTGCACTGGACACAAGCCTGATCTTTTGCTTCGTATATACATGTAGTATGAAACAATGTAATGATGCTTTAAAATAATTTTGAAATTATATCAATGACGGGTGATGCTGCTGTGGGAAAAAGATTAATTGTCTGAAAGGTGTAGAATTCACCAGAATAAACTGTCTCTTTTGCCTAAGAATCCAGTGGGTCCCTGACTGATTGTTTTTTCAGACATAAATCCTTTGAAAGACTTCTTTTTCTCTTTTTAATGTAGCAGGAAGGGCTTGATCCATGTTTCAGAAACCCCTCATAGCAAGAGGCCAGGGAGAAATCCAGAAACACTCCATATCCATTTTGTATATATGGGTATGGAGTACACATGGTTATGGGTATATATCTTTTGTGCCTTCTGAATCATCTCAACAACCTTTTGAATGTTCTCTACACTCTGGCATAAATAATCGCCTGTAATCAGGGATGCTGTGGGTGTAGGAGCAGCAGCAAAAAAGAAATTCCACCTGAAAATCCCCTTACTGCCTCTGAGAAGGAGGAGGGAAATTGAGGGAGATCTCCAAAGGTTTGAAAATGCGTGTAATAAGCACTTACATTTTTCAGTAGATTTGCCCGTCACTAGTCAAAGGTCTTATTCATGTATCACGTGTATTTTCCCTGAGTAAAATTGTCTTTTCTTCTGGAAGATGCGTCTCGTTTTAAATTGCTGCCAACTCTTATCAAAACCACCTACGCAACAATACCAAGATTTTTTTTTTCCCTTTCCACCTCAGCCTTAGTTTTTTCTTTTAGGATTACTGAAAATTGCACACAAGCAATTCAATAGGTAGGGATAAAAGAATTTAAACTAACAAGGCCTGTATTGCCTGCATTTGTGTTTCTGTGCTCCAGCGTCATTTCTGACAGAGACCTGAATATTTATCCGATGGATAAGGTGCTCTTCAAAGCTGGATTTGAAACCTTCTTTCCACTGCTAGTGTTGTATCAGGTTTAATAATCTTTTTCTGCATGGAGTAACACGATCAGCAGCAAATTATTTCTAAAATTCCCACAGGAATCTTTTGAGGTCTTGAAAAAGTATATTGTACTGGTATTGTACAGCATGTAATAAAGCTTTTCAAGTGTGTTAAAGAGGAGAAGATGGGATAAAAGTTTAGAGAACACTGGCTGTCCTGCCTTGTCTAAGTGACGGGATGGGGTACTCATCCTTTCCAGCCATAAGGTATAGGATGGAATACCTTTACTGATAAGGGGTGACTTCCAGTAAATGGTGTCCACTCAGTTTGTATAAGGCAACAATTTGACACACCTCTTTGCTTGTGCTCTTTCTTTTGGATCTTTTCCTGAAATCTCCGTCTGCCCAAGGTCCCACTGCTCTCAACACCTTCACCAGTCTAATAGTCAAAGACATTTCTTTAAAACCTGCACCTGGTTTACCCTTTTCAAATTAAGCTCAAAGGCATTTTCTGTCATATACTGAACAAATGTCCTGGGTTCTTCATGTAATTTTCACCAGGAGGGAGGCAGCATTCATTTCCAGCCTGCTTATGCCCCAGCAGACACCCAGCATGAGTTTGAGATGGGTGAAATTTGGCAGTGATAGAGGATTTCCTGCAGATTTCCTGCTTATTGCAGGGGTTTGGAACTAGATGACCTTTTGAAGGTCCCTTCCAACCCAAACTATTCTATGATTCTATTTCCAAGACTTCAGTCTTACCTGAGTACTGAAGTCTCCCATTGAATTTGGCCACAGAGGATTACTTTGCTGAAAAAACAGTCTCTGCAAACCTGTGACCAACCTTGCTCTGGCCGATGCTGAAGATAGTGCATTTACTGCAAAGCTGTACAACACCTTGTACAGCAAAGCTGATTAATGGTCTCCTGATTCAAAAAGCTTACTTTTGTTCTCATGTATATTGGTTTTACTCTAGTGTAACTGTTTGTAGGAATGGGGTTCTCCTGATTTATACCAAGAAGATAGAGTGTAAGGGCTCCCTTATGCCAGCTGTTTTGAAAATGTTCCAGGATAAGTTATCTAAACTAATTTCCTAGTTTCTTTCCTCTGGCTTAACAAGAACAATTGCAGAAACTGTACTTTTTGTTGGATTGTTCTTTCAGTGGTGTCTGCAATTAAGAACATTCTCACTAAAGAAACTGTAATTACTGCAAATTGTAGTAAGCAGTCATAATTGATATGCTTCTGTAAAGCTGACTAGGTTTAAGATGGCCTTTTAACGTCATTATATAGTGAATGTACAACTTTAAACCATGTCACTTCAGGTTTGAGAGTACTTAGAACACAGCTATTTCTTGTAGTGTGGAGACTGGTCACTGGTAATGAAGTGATTTATGAGAATGTACAAGTATGTTACCATGCAGCTTGTGTGCAGGCAACCCTTGTGGAAAGCTGCCATATCCATAATGTGCTCTTGAAGAGGGTATGTGTTTAGCTGTCTCTTCCTGAAGCTTGCTAGGAAGCAAAGGAACTTGAAGTAGCACCATTATTTGTAGAGAAAGGCTGAGTTAGGTAATTTATAAATGGTTTTGACATTTATTACTCATACTCCTCGTTTGAACTAAAGGCCTATAAAGCTGTACTCTTAAGAAAGTGCACTAATTTTACAGAGAGAGGTTAGGAAATATGCTCCCAGAAGCATAATTTAAACACTCTAAAACATTTCCAAAACATTTCTCTAGCAATGGCACTGTTCAGTGTGATGTGGCTGAGCAGGTGCATGAACTTAATCACCTATGCACTGTGCATCACATCTGAGGAACCCTCAGTCTCACATCAAACTATGGTTGATTTTCTCATGGCAGTAGTCTGTCCATGCCTATAGGGACCACAAAAGTCATTGTGTTACTGCACATCTCTTCAGTGAGCGGACTTCTGCATGCTTATGTTTGTATAGGACATAAACATGGAATTAAAATTTCTGTGCAGCTGGGCATAAAGGCCAGAGAATCAGTTAGGAAGTGCCAGAAGGAAGGTTGTTGAGTGACCTTCAACCCATTCCCATGGGTGTAACACAACCATTTAATATGAACGTGCTTAAAAATGCTGCAGTTTTTCACTCCTACATTTTTGTTACATTCTTTTAAGCAATTCTGCATGGTATTACAAAGGCCTCTCCTGCAATAGATGGCGAGTGCAAGACACTTCTCTGGCTGTTCATAGCCCTTAATCTTATGTGAACTCACCCTTTTGCAGCTGGTCTATGGTGATTTCCAAAGAATCTTGTTTAGGTTCATTAGAGCAGCCCTAAAAGAGATAGACCATTAAGTCTGTGATTTCTGAATAAATTTCTAAATAAATAATTTCCCACAATGAATATTCATTGAATAGAGAGAAAAAAGGGGAAGCATTTTAATCTTTCTTGAGTAATGAAATCAGAAAATCATTTGAGATGAGGAAATGACTGTCTAAAACCGGGTGTGTTTTCTGGGACCCTGCTCAGTGGTGACAGACGTTTACAGGAGGCCAAGAACACCCAATGCAGGGATAAACCTGCAATCTTTGGTTTCTTAACTCCACGTTTGCTCTGGTCTCAGCTTTGGCATTTCAGTGTAGTTATTTGTTCTGTGACAGAGATTAATCATAGTGCAATTCTTCCATTTTACCGTTTGTTTTGCAGTCTTAGAGTCATATTCCTTTTGTTGCGATCACTGGCTTTTTCAAAATTTTCTCTTGATATACAAACCAACATGAGGTGTTGTACAGCTTCTCTTCCAATCTGAACTTCTCTTTCAAAAGGTTTTACCCTTCCATCATAGCTCTTTGGAGAATCCACTTCCATAGTGCAGTTCAGATTCAGGAGGCATTTTTAATAGAGCCTCCTGGGAGTATATGCCCAGCTGGTGAAGATCTCATAGTTATCACAGCTACTGTACTTGAAAGGTCTTCATGCTTTTGAGAGTTGTGTGAGAAAAGACTGGGTGCACTTTGCTTTGACAAAACTAAAATCTTCTGGTAGACTTTTGGCCAGTATGAACTTCTTGTTTAAACGTGATTGAATCTGAGCTTCTCTGTGGTACCTGGCAAAATACTACAGAAGAAAGTAGTTTAATATGTAAAGTATAGGACATAATGAATTTCAGAAAATAAAGGAGCAAATTTAGAACATTTTGAGGCATTGTTTCTAACACACTGCGCAATGTGCAGCTATAAAAAGTTTTCATCCTGCTCATCGCTTTAAATATACTTGAGTTACACTTGAAACGAACATATAATGTCAAAGGTATGAAGGATTTAGGAGGAAATGCACTGCTCCAATATATATTTGTAATCCCTGTATTTATTTTATTTATTGATTAGAAATGCTTATTGAGTTATGTCAGTTCCAAGAGTGCTTCATTACACAAGCGCTGGCTAGAAAATGTCAGAACTGATCTGCCTTGAATCTTTTCATGTCATTCTAATCCTCCTCCAAATGCTTTCATAAGCTTCATCTCACTCTATGTTATTTAACTGAAGATCTTTTTTTATAAAGCAGTTTATCATGCTCAGCAATTGAGTGAGGGAACTTGGCCAGAATAAAGCATAGCATTCACTTTGAAAGCACCTGAAATGCCGTATTTGCATGCTATTAGTAAAATGTTCAGTGTAGTCGTGCTGTTAATCAGCTTCACAAATGAATTTTTGAGGAACCAAGAGGCAATCCTAACTTCTGAGCTCTGGAGAAACCAAAATTACATCTGTCCTCCAGTAGCACAATTTAGGAGAGAAGAACAGTAAAGTGAGTGAGTTTTCTCAACACTGGATAGGCAATTCCTCCCTGTCGTTGGCAGCCATGAGAAAAGCAATGTTCGCTAGTATGGCCTCCCCTTCACAAATTACAACATTTCTGGCCATGTGTATTTAACACCTTGTTATTTTTGTTTGCCCTGTTCTTACAGGATTGAACCCTTTTTTGATGTTGGTGTCCTGAATGCTTGAGTATATCAGAATGAAATTTTTCTTCATTTGGAATGAAAATTTACAGAAAGTAGTCTTTAAGTGTTAAATCAGAATTTGTTTGAGTGTTTTGTTTCTTTGGTTTTCTGGTTTTTTCCTTTGTCAGAAAATTTAATAGGCAAAATCAGGTTAAAAATAGTAATAAGACAGTTACTGTTTAGTTGATTGCATTTTGTGGCCAGTACCACATGCAGGTAAAAACTCTTCAGAAATGAACAAAATCTAGAATTCTGTTGGTGGATCTTATATGAAAAAGAAAAAAAAAAAAGAATTCTGACTACCCATAACCTTTACCGTGGAGGAGGTGAATCTCTAGGGTTACCTGAAGAAAAGAACACAGCTGGCAATATCTGCTTTTAAGTATATGTAAATTGTCTGATACAACAACTGTATGAATCTGCAGGTAGTTACCTTCAGCCCAGCCTTTTGTCTGTCTTCGGATGCCTAAAGGTGTAGAACAAAGAGGAGCTCCTGCATTTCAGTTTGATGGAAACAGAACCATCATGCTATTATTGGTCTTAAATCGCATATTCTTTTTGATTTTGGGAAGTCCTCATGCAGCCTCCAGTTACAAAGCAGGATTAACAAGGTTAGCCATTTTCTGATAGCCAGTTCATCAAACTTATACTACATGATTAAAAATATTGAAATAAATTTTATTTTGATCCATGTAGCGTTTTCATTAAACTGTTGCTTATATATCTGGAAAATTAGTCCATCACCAGCCTTTCAGGTCCTCACTCCTGACGTGTTTGAAAGGGCTTTCCTAAACCAAGAGTTCAGTGCTCTCAGAAACTTCCTGTGGGGAACCTAAAAAGCATTTGATCATCAGCTTGTCCCTGGTTCTCTTGGTCAGTCTGGCTGGTAAACCCAGATGCTGTAAGGTGGGTATCCACTTTTAGCTCAAGTGGAAAAGATAAGAACATAAAATTTTATTGAGCAGCTGCAGTGTCTGGGGAGCTGTTTTATTTCAGTCACATTGTTTCATTGTTCAAATTAATAAAAGTTTTTGTAGTGTGATATTTCAAAAAGAAACAGCTTTTCTTGCAAATTAGAAACCCAGATTTCCACGCAGGTCTGCCTAGCACCAGGTGGCCCCTACATACTACCGTGACAATAACATGTTTAAGTTCGCATTTCCTCAGTATTTGTAGTATTCCCCAGAAGAAGGTTAAAGAAATATTTGCACTTATTAGCATGTGTGAAGACAGAGGTAGCATTATTTAATTATCTAGAGCAGCTGACAAAATTAACATGACCATTGCATTTATTATGGCTTTCTTGTAATTTTTAATATTATTCACAGAAATACATGGTAGCTCAAGCAAAACCTGAGATTTGATTTTTTTTCAGTAGAATACATCATCACCATCATACTTTAAAATGTTTGAGACTGCGGTTGTGCAGTGTATGCTGACAGATATCCACATGTTAACAAATTGAAGCAGACTTTAAGTATGCAGATAAAGGCAACTTGGGATTGTATGTCATGATGAAATGATTCAGATTGTTTAGACGGATAAATGAAACTGTCCTGGCAAGGGGCATTCTTGCTTCCACTTACTTGAATAAACTTCTGCATACTATCTACAATGTTTGGTTACAGTCTGACTGTGATTAAATTTGTCACTACAAAGTATTTGATCTGCAGCTTATTGCACATTGGAGATGATGTTATCAATGACAGACTGCAATGATGGTGGGTCAGTGCTTCATTATGAAGTCTCTCCACATGAAAGAACACACATCTGAGCACTAGGAACAAATGGCTGAAACTCATAAATTCAGCTTTTCCTGAGGCCAGTTCTTACCGACAGCTAAAGAGAAGCCACAAAGAAAGCTAAACCACTTAAATTGTTTAGGTGCCTCCAAATATAGGTAGCACTGAAATAGACTATTTTATTTAATCTATCCTGTACCTAGAGGGCTATACGGAGAGCTTCTCTGCATAAACTGCCATCTATAAAACTATAATTCCTCCATTCCTCACCAACCATGAAAAGAAATATATTAAACAGTGGGAAATGTTTAGCTACTGTGGTAAAGTATGTATAGAGTAGAGGAACCCCAATACTCAATCATCATTGAATAGATCTTCCTGCTTCAGATAGCTATGATACTGTTGTTTTTTCGCCAGCAACCACACTGCAACTGTGGAAAAATGACCCATTGCGTAACTTTAGTTATACTTGGCTTGTTTGTGTTATACTGTTTCAAACTTAGAACAGAACTCTACATACATTTACCCATTATTAATCCTCCTAATGCAGACAATCCCAATAAGCTAAACATAAAAGAGCTTGCAGCAGACATCCATAGTGTTCCCAAATCGATGCATTATTATTAAATAGATAAATAAATAGAATCCATTACGTTCCTATTACATAAGTCTGAGCCTTGGGAATAACATTTTCGGGCTCCTATCTCTTCACATATTGTGCCATAGTCTCAGTAGTTTAACAAAAGCTGTCATCGTCAAAAATTATATTTATTATGAAAAATAAGGACGAGGAGAAAATAATTGTAAGAAGTTGAACAATCCCATAATAATCATCATAAGAAGGTGACCTGCAGAAGTAAGAACTCCTAAACACAGCTTCTCAGACTGCCCTGTGATTTCTCCATTGCAGTAAAGGATCAAGATTTTACCTTACATTCAATAGGTTGTGGGTCCCTCCCATACACTTTGGCACACAGAAATGTTGAACTGAGGAAAAAGTTTGATTAAGTAATTCAATTCATTTGAGATTGTAGATTAGGCAAAATGGCTCTGCAGTGATCAGCTTCATTGTCGATCAGACTACTGGAGTCCTCTCCAAGTACTGCCCAAGTTTCAGAATATTTAGGCACCTGAACTGTCAGTGCATTATGAGATTGTAGAGAAAATAGAAATAAACATCTAAAAATGCTGTTGAAACTAACTTCACACTAGAAGAGTTAAATTTTGGGTGCACAAGCTCAAAATGGTCTTAAGCTGTACAAATCTGAGCTGCCCTAGTGCAGGACCTCCAGCAGCAGGTGGCTGATCTGTGGGAGGCTGTTGGTAAACTGAAAGGTGCCATAGAAGCTGAGAGGAAGC
>NW_009922381.1:0-51756 GCF_000696875.1 Nestor notabilis
TTGCCGGCTGGGCTTGAACCACGACAGGAACCCACTCAGGAAGTTTGCCAGTGTTGCTCAAAAGTGGCCTTTTCCTCCCTCTTAATTACCAAAATGCTCATTTGATTACTGTCACCTGAATTTCCACTTAGACAATTCAGAAGTCATTCTGGATTTTGCTAAGACACCTTCAAAGAAGGGAAATTACATCATAACATATTCTAGTTGATGACTTTTAAATAAAAGTCTGAGTGTCTCCACGTTGCCCAAATAGATTCAAATTAATCCAGTGCCACCATTAGACTTCCTGGGAACTTTAGAGAGCGTGAACTTCTCAATACTTCGCCATTCTTTCCTCCCACATTAAGAGGAGATCCTAAAAGAATTTGGCTTGATCACTTTTTCAGTTTAAGTAAACAATATTATTACATTAGGGGGCATTTCCTGTCAAGTGCTTCCAACCTTTTACACTGAAAAAAAAAAAAAAAAAAAACCAGAAACAAGTAGTTTCAGGAGACTATCTTAGCTTCATGAGGTCAAAGAAAAATCACATCCATCTGAGACCACTTGGGTTATAAGACATAGAAAGAAATGCACATACACACTTCAGAGGCCTCTGATATTTTATTTTACAACTTGGGGGAGGAAAAAAAAAAATCAGGTCTTCAATCATGATGTTCTATTTTAGAAAGTTATTCAGAGCTCAGCTGACATCCTTGAGTTGAGTCTACTCTGAAGAGATTTTAGGACAGAATCTTGGCAGATTTTTTTATTTTGACAAAATGTTAAGTTAACCATGAGGATAACAACACTGCTGCTCTAAGAATATAATCTCCATACACAACTGTAATACAACAGAATAAAAATTGCCCCCTCTTTTTTCTCCAATTTGTACCAGTAAAAAATGGTATGAAGTGTAGAAAACAAGAGTATTCTTAAGTTCAACAGTTAAGTTTCTGCTAAATCAGAAATAGCTCATAACAAACTGCAAGTTAGTACAAAGTCCCTAAAGGTAAAATTTCAAATGACAAATGAAAAGAATGCCTGCCCATGGCAGGGGGGGCTGGACCTAGATGATCTTAAGGTCCTTTCCAACCCAAACCATTCTATGATTCTATGAATTAAAGTTTAGGGGATTTTCACTTTCTGGCAAAGGAAAAAAGTTTCAATAATGTTCTCTCCAGAGTGTTCCCTCTTTTGACTGTACAGCTGTACTGAGAAACAAAACATAAGCACATATTTTCCCAGAATGTAGGCAGCAGCTGATCACTGGAGACATTTAGAGGTTGACTGCAGCAAACTCGTGTAATCATACTCCAAGGAGCGATCATGACTCCTCACCTCACTTCTGGCCTTGCTTTTTTCATCTTCCCCTCTCACCAGTGTAGCTATTGAATCAGCCAAACCACCAACTAGTTATCAAGATATCTATAAAATAGGCACTTCAACAAATTTTAAGAGGGGATAAAAGCGAATTAACCACTCCCCCCCCAAATATCATATATGAGTTACCACATCCAAGCACACTGAATGTATTTAAGACCCAATTATATTACAGTACCATAAAATACTTATTTACTTTAAGATAAGCACAGTACTTAAAACACTGCATTCATTTGAAGCTGGGGGCGGGGGGGGTGGGCAGAAAACATGGACTCAGTCAAAAGAAATAGTCATGCATGACTGGGGTAAAAATTGTTCTCTTTATGGAAATAAACCTTAAGTTTAAAAAGTTTTTTTGAAACTGGGTAGATGCTAACACAGCCTAATGCCACTTGTTGAATGGATCTGATTCTTTATAAAAGTTAACCTCTCAGAGAAAGATAGGCAAGGAAGGAAAAACAAAGTCACTGACATGGTTAGGAGGTAACAGAGAATCATAGCATAGCTAGGGTTTGAATAAAAAAAAACAGTGTACAAATACCCAAACCCTTGCACACATGGTCTCTGATAAACTCCTAACCTAAAACTAGAGCTTAAATTGCAGCAGAACATAGTGCTTCAGTAAACACTTGAAAGAATTAAATTCGGAAAAATTCTAGATTTTGGACTGAGGTTACAGCAAGCTAGAGACCATTGCTTTATGCAGAACAGAACTGACCTATCCACACCTGATTTCATATGAAATGTGGAATATAGCAGTGCCACACCATATATTCAGTCACATAGCAAAAACTTCTTCAGTGTTTCCTTACCATTAGCAGCAATCTGAAAACAACTTTGAGGCAAACACTCTATCAAGCGCTTCAAATCTATTGCTATGAACAGAAAGTGTATACTTAAAAAGAAACTGTTAAGCACACATTAATTCAGCAGACATGTAAACAAATACTTGCCATTTATTATAGATGTCAAAAACAATAGCTCCTGTGAAACTGCATGATTAGATAAATAATTCAGCCTTTAAAAAAACGATTAGATACCCATTTGTATGTATGCTATTAATTTACACAACCAGCTAGAATTCCTTCAAGCATCAGAAACTACACATCTTGCTTAGTGGTGTTGCTCTTTCTTTATATATTGCACTTTTGATAAATCCTTAAGAATGTACATATATTTAAAAGTATATGTAACTGAATTGTTTATACACAGGAACTATTATAGTGGACAGGTTTTTTATAGGGCTTATTTCTATTATTACTGATTAGATTAACTGTTTAAAGGATTATAGACACAAAGCCAGGGAGTATCTGCAGTGCAAATGCTTATTCTTGAGAACTGGTGCCATAATAAATCAGAAACATCAGTAGAACCAGAAAAAAAAACCAACAGTCTCTTACAGAAGCCAAAAAGAAGATGAATTTGCTTTACTGCCTGACAGTGTTTCTGGCTTGGCTAAAGCTAAAGTCCATTAAGCTATAAGTCCCAAATATTTTATTTTTGTTGCTGAAACAATTATGTTGAACTGTCATTTAAGAAAAAACCTTCTAAAATATTATTTAAACACAAGAACAGACAAAAAACACCCTCTGGTTTGTCTCAACACGACTATTAACTAATGTCACTTCATATAGTAGGCAGCTAGATCTGCCTTAAAATCCAGGGCACATACAGCAGAAGTCATTGCTGGGACCCATCATATGCACTAAGTATTGCAGGGGGTTTTTAATTCTGATTAGCTGGGTCCTGAGCCCACATTGCTGGTGGAGCACATCAACTGGAAAGCTTCAGTGCTGGAAATCACTCTCACTTCAGGCTTAACAGAAATAAAAAAAAAATAAAAAAAAAATATCCACCTCTTGAGCTCAAGGACTGCTCCAGCTAGTACAGGGCATGCTGGAAAGCTAAATGTCAGCCCACAAATTCCCATGTCCAATAGCTGCACTTCTGAGGCAGCTCCTGAGCCCACCTCATAGCACCTACTTAAAACCAAGAGAAGAGCCAATGAAGGAGGACCTTACCTTTGAATTAAAGCCATGTAAGCTATTTCTGGCTCTGATTCAGTAGCAAGTGTAAATAATGTGATTTACTGAAGTCAAATATCTGTTTAAATCCATTCCTGAAGAATAATTCAAGCACAAGCAAATATTTGGCTGAACTGGGTTTATATTGAATAATTTACAGTGTAAATGCAACCCTTTCTCCAATTTTGGACGTTCCATAACCAGAAGACTACTATAGTTTTTATTTCACTAACACTGCTTGAGCACTTCCTATGTAAATATTTCAGCATATTCAGACTCCTGAATTTACTCAACTGCTAGCACAATTGGCCTGTATTTTGTTACTCTCCTTGGACAAAACCTTTCAGTAATATGAATACTTTTTAAGACCAAGTTTCAAGATCAAACATGCTCACAACTCCATTCCTTTTTCACAGCTGCTGGACCCATTCTAATGGATCTATTCCACATAAAAATATATTTCAAAAATAGAGTAGTACTGATGTTTAATCGTGGCTCTTCTCCTGTTCTGCACTTACCACAGTCTTGAGTTTTTAGCCTTACTTGGAGAAAGCATTTTTAGAAAGCAAATACACGACTACTTAAGAAAAATCTGATGGCAATTTATATGAACATCTGAAAATATTTTCAACTCTGAGCTGAATTTCCTCATCGTATTCTCTGTATCTATGTTCCAATCATTCATACATTCCTCCTTGCCCATAGTCTTCTAAGGACTACTAGTTTTAATTATTTCCTCAACCCACTCTTTATATGTATTATTTTTTGTGCCTTTCTTATGTAAACGACCATTTTTCTGAGATGCATAGCCATTGACACAACAAGGTATTCCACAGCTAAAGTAAAGCACTAGTGAGTGAGTTACTTGCCTCTGCATTAGCTCAAAAATAATTTAAAACTTCAGTGAAAGCACTTCATCTAGGTTCAGTGACCCTGTACCTAGATGTGAAAGATGCAGTTTAAAAGTTAACAATTGAAGAGTCAATTGTACTTTAATCTAGAAATTCCTGTTTATTTCAATACTTCACCCCAAAACAAAGTATCTGGTATTTCCTACACTCCAATAATTAAGTTCTTTATTTTCCATCTCTATATAGCAATGGTAGCCAACGTGCATATGGCCTGATTCACAGCAGGTGACATTTTGAGAGCTCTTTTCCAATCACCCTGCCAGCAGTACGTACTATAAATGCACTATATTAACACTCGATGTAGCATGCTGCTTATTTCCACATAAAGAGAGAAGACTGCTAGTATACGTAGGTTTGTGCAGATAAATGTCAACTATGCTACCAAAAACAGAAAAAAAGCTTTTATAGAGTAATTGAGGTGGAGATGAAGGACTTTTTTTCCTGTGTCCATCATTATTTGTGGCTGCTTTATTTATTTTCTGTATTTTGAAGAAGTACTCCAGCTATTAGATGGATTAACAGTATTACAGCATCTTAATTGTGGGTGTGTAAACAATGTAGGCAATATACTTCTGTCTACACATCCAATGTTTTAACACATTATATACTCATGTTCCCAAGCCCTCTGCATGGAATTAACCTACACAGCATTGTATTCAAAGAAGGCTTCGAGTGCTTAATCAAAAGAAGTTTGTAATTTTGGATTGCATCATACTGCACGAAACTATCTGCATGTACTATACCTGCAGATAGTGGCTCTAGAAAGAGGAGAGGGGAAAGACATCCTAAACCCCCTTATATGAGTGCCAGACTTAATTAAAAAGTTACATTAACTGCTTAACATTAAAATATTAAAAAATATATACTCTATTAGTCAGGAATAAAGTTAGTTCTTCAATGTCTTTACAGAGGAGCAAATCAGATGTTTTCTTCAAGTGAAAACTAAGGAAGATCTTGGTATCACTGCAGTGGAAAACATGCTGGTTTTTTTGAAATCTCAAATACTTCCAAAGTTCAGGTTTTTCCCATCTCCCACCCAAGTTCTCAGCAGACTAGATGATTCTCATAGAAGCAAAACACATTAATTGCAAGGAGGAAGAAAAAGCATACCCAGACACACAACTCAGCCTGTGCTGCTGGAAAGCTAAATGAATGTTACTGACCTCAGGTTAAGGAACTGGGCTTTGGCCAGGAGAGCACTACTGTAATGAATGGCCGCAAATAGCAAAAAAAGCTAAAAACAGTGAGGCTGGAAGGGAGCCCTGGGGGCAGGAGGGATATGCCACTGCCTAGCTTGAAAGACAACCTTCAGTCTCCAGCTGCAACTACTATCACACAACACACCAAGCCCTCATAGGAAGCATACAAGTAGTTGTATGCAAAACAAATTTAAGGGTACTGTACAGTACCCTTTAAAAAAGGTGACCCAGTTAAAATGGTTCAACTGAGCACCATTAGAAGAACTGAATTTCTGGGTCTAGATTATCTGTTCATCTTTCCCAAGATGACCAATTATTTAAAGATGATCCAACTTTTAACTACTAACATTCAAATCAAAATATCCTAATCTATCCAGCTCTATCCTGAACTTTCCCATACCTGCTTCCTGCGAAACCAGGCAGACACCACCATAGGTGTGAGTCTCTGATGCCAGAAACTATTCTGTCAGGAGTCCTGCTGTGTGCTCCTTGTAGAAAACCAGTAATTGTCTCAACATCTTAAGGCTTAAAAACTGACTTACATTTATGGCAGTGGACATGTCCCAGACTATCTTAAATGAATTTATTTTATCAAAGAAAATTACATTAAAGTAGAATTTACATGCTCCAGTTTCTCTTCTCTGAGAGAATTTTTATTTAAATTTTGTAAAATAAATACATCAAGCTTGTCAAAGTTAAATCTACCTTTCTAGAAAATGAGTGTTTCTACTTACCTGTCAGTCATCACACATCAAAAGTAGTGTTAAACACATCCTGGAGTAATTACAGGTTAATTAGCTTTGTTAAAATAGTTCAGTGCAATGACATTTCAGGATTCACAGGCATATACATAAATATACACCCATATGAACGCACACAGACTTACCAGACATTTTACTCAGCTACTTCTATGTCAAGTTGAAGAGTGTGTTATTACACATTACTGGGCCAGAACCTTTAAAAGAAGTCCCAGCTTTTGAAGTTAGGGCAGCTTACAAATAGCAAAGCTGATTAAGCCAAATAGTTACCCGAGTTGTATGTCTGCACTTCAAGTTACAAACTAAGTAATGAAAGTTTAGAAGGTTTAGAGGTGTCTTCTGTTGTAACTTGTTTCTCTGGAAATTAATTTTTCCACTTAATGCTCTAAAGCAGCTTGTTCTTAAACTACTTGTAATAACTATTTATAACAAATTTTAATAAAGGAAACCCACCAAGAAGAATCCTTGAGAGTTATCTGCAGTCCCATTTTTAATGCTACTCCAAAAAGTCATGTTCCTAGACAGATCCCTGTGGTGACAGCACAGCTCAACAGGCTGCCTCACACTAAAAGTTATTTAACCTGTAATCACAGAGAGTAAAACCAAAGTCCTCCACTGCTGCTGCCTGCTGAGGTAACTCCATCTCCTCCCACACTGGTGAGCAGGGCACTCAGCTACACACACTCCTGCCTGAGACATGTCTAAGCAGTGGCTGGTAGCAGTAGGACAACAGTCCTCCTGAAGCAAATGCGCATCCCATTATTGTACTGGTGAAGGATTCTGTTGAGCCTGCCTTCTTTCACACCCTTGGGATACTCAGTAACTGCTTCTCGTTCCTCAGGAATTCTCCGACACCTTTCTTCCCCACCGGTGCCTACTTGTTATTAACCTGTAATAAACCAATGACACTCAAAGAATGGCTTTTACCCTCCAGCCTCAGCTGACTACAGGAGATAGTCCCTTTCTAAACTCTCCGGAGACACCAGACTCCTCAGCACAGCTCATCATAAATTAAGCTATTTAACAAAAAATTGAGGTCTATTTTCTAGAAAAGTGCAATAAACAGCAAGTTTCATGTTTATCAGTTTCCTTGTGGGTCACACAATGCATTATCAGTTACCATCTTCTGCTACACACTTATCAGCACTTAAATCAATGGATTATGTAACTCATAAGCCAAGCACACAAGGAGGTTGTCTAATGTCTAAATGTAACACAACTATTTCATTTAGACCTCTCTCATACATCACCACAGTTTTGTTGGGAAGCCTTATCAGTCTAGATGACTGGATTTCAGAGTCTGCTAATTGAGTAACATCCAAGATCTCCATTATTTTAACCACATACATGCTGTCAGTCACACAACCTGTATTTAAGCCCTGCTTAGCATTACTTTTGTCTGGGCTTGCTAGGCCTGCCCTTACAGTTTCCTTCTGCTCCCATCTAGCACTTTAAAACCAAAGGAGCCTTGCCTTTTCTTCCTCCACCTCCTTCACTCCATCAGGTGCTAGTTCTGCACATCGAACTCACTTTTCATCACCACTCTATACAGCCTCTTCCAAACCTCCAGCCCTGCTCCATGTTCTCTCATGTGCTTTTCTAAATCTCCAAGCTTTTCTATACCTGGTATCATGTCTATCAATCCCCAAGTACTCTCACTCCTCCACTCCATGATCTTCCTTCCTAGTATTTTGGGGATCTTACCTTTAAAAATCCCTCTTACTGCTTTTAATTGGCAATAAGAGCATAATCAGATGCTATTATTTGTTTCAATTATACTTTGATTGCTTTCTGAGCTTGTTGGCCATGATGGCAAGGAGGCAGTTGAGCATTTGGTCAGGTTTCCACATATTTACTCCTTCCCTTTTAAAAAACTTCACAGAAGCTGCAATCACTTCCCTGTCTACATTTGCCCATCTCTAACCATACCACTTCTAAACCTTTCCATCACTCCAATCACCTTTTAGCCATATATCCATGTATACAATGTATATCCATCACCTTTCTGGAGATGTATGTCCATCTCCAGAACCTTTGTTTCTCCAGATAGTCATACATCTCAGTACTGCATCATCAAGCTCCAACACTCAGCATTTTACTTTCAAGATTGTCTGGATTTTGCATACTCCTGCTTTCCTTAAACCAAAGGAAAGAGAGCACCCCTACATGCCTTTGGCTACTCTGAGATATTTTGTCTCTTCATCTTTCAAGAAAATCCTTCTTTTCTAACCTTCAAGAATTTGAAAAATGCTTATGCACACTAATGAACAGCGGAATTGATCTTGCATTTTTCAGCTTCTTTGTTCAACTGCATCTGCTGGTGATTCACATGTTGCAGAGCTGGGGGGTACGTGCCTATGTGTCATGATGTTTTGATGTGCACAGGGCTCTCATTCAGGAACAGCTGGCTGTAGAGTGCCTACCAAAGCTGCTGTGAGCCTTCAACGGGGAAAGAAGAACGATTCTTGCATTTCTTTAGGAATCACAATGTCATGGAAGAGCATTGTCCCTCGCCACAACGTTGCACAACAGAGACAATAACACGCCATTGCAAGCAAATTTTGAGATGGAGAGAACAAAACACACCCACGTGGGAAGTGACACAAAATCAGGATGTCACTGTAACATTTTAAATGACCCGAGCAAATTTCTTTAGTGTAAATGCAGCACATACCTTAGAATAGGTTAAGCAGTTTTGTTGAACACAAAATGTCTAATAGTTCATTTACTTAACTCATAGTTATAGTGTCTATTTCTAGAAGACAAAGTTGTACAGTCAAAATGGGTTTACAAATATTTGTCTTTAACTGACTACCAAAAAATTCAAGTAAAAATAAGATACTTGAAAGAAATCCAAGAGCACTACGTACTACCAAAAAAAGCTTTCACAGCTTCTGTTTTAATAACACAGCAGTAACACATCAGTTAGAGTAACGTTTAAAAACAGAGCTATGTTATTCTCAAATTTCAAAAGATGCCAAAGTAAATAAGATTGTTTAAAAAATTTCCTGTAACATCTCAAACAAAACAAAACAAAACAGCAACTTGTTGTTTGACAGTCTTTAAATTAACAGTATCCTTACATCCATACAAGGTCATCTAACCCCACTGTTTTGTCTCTGACTGAGGGCAGCTGTGGGAGAATAGACAAAAGCAGACAAGTAAATACAAGTAAATTCTGAGATGCAGACAGTATTCAAGATGTGGACAGCCCATACGTGTCCACAGGGACCTGAAAATGTTCTCTTCCTCTCCTACTCACTTCCTGCATCCTACTAGATATTTTGATTGTTACTGAGCTGACATTTCCGTGAATTCCATAAAAATTGGCATTTAGAAGTTATTAAGCTGAACTGGTGAAGTTGAGTAGAGCATGGAAACAGCCAGCACAACTTTGACACTCACAGACTTTCACAGAGCATATGAATGAGTCAACACATACCTACTAGGATGTTATCACAATTTCAGTCAAGAGATAATAAACCAAGCTTTAGAAAGTAGGGGTGAAGATACCTCTTCTACCTAGAGGGGTATAGCTTGATAAGAGGTTCAGCAAAAAAAAACTTGTTGACCCTCACAAGCAGACAACGATGTGCGAGCAGTCTAGTACCCACATCACCCAGGTGAAAGAAAATGTATATTATACAAGTTCACAAGAGACAGCTAGGCAATGGCTTGCCTAGGAAGAGTAAGCAATGCAAATCCATCTTGGAAGCTGCTCTGCTCACAACATTTAAAGAAGTAATTTTACTACCCAGGAATCTGACAGCAGTGAACCTGAAAGACAGCAGTGCAGCTGTTAACATTTGCAAACAGCTGATGGCTCAGAATCACATAAATCACAGAGTCCCACTTACTGCTGAAGTCAGATAACAGTAAGGAAAACGAAATGGGCTCAAGAGTCATGATTTTTTGTGCAGGTGAAAGAGTGGGGTTCTAAACATGGTCCTGTGACAGTTACTTTGAAGCAAGAAGATGCATTCATATAGTTTGCATCAAAATATGACCACAGGAATTATGGCTGAATTGTGCCAAATGAAGCAATATGACACTTCCTGCTGCCTTGTTCCTCCTTGCACAGTATCCTGAGGCTGTCAAAATGACAAGGTACAAAATAGATCCCAGCAGCAAAAACGTTACAACAGAATTACAAAAAACATTAATCCCAAAGTTTAAAATTAGAGAACGGTCTTCATCTAGTATCAAAAAAGAGATGCTTTTCAATGCTGGCAGATATTTGATGAGAATCAGCAGCACTCCTGGGATTGATGGATACTTTCATGCTCCTTCCTCGGTTGTTTTTGTTTGTTTTGGGTTGTTTGGGGTTTTTTGTGGTTGTTTTGGTTGTAGGGTTTTTTTGCAGGTTTTTTTTTTTTTTCCTTTTGCAATTTTTTCTTTGAGGGCAGGGGGATGGGGGTGTGTTTTGGTTGGTTGGTTGTGGGGTGGTTTGGTTTTTTTTTTATGGTGGTCTTGTATCAAAGTGTGTAAAGAAAGACACAGCTCCAGAATGCGTTAGAAAGGAAAGCAGCTCTGGTGTATGAGATCAGATGTCAAAAATGAAAAGAACTGTAGGAATCAAAATCTTAATCAGACTAATTTAGTTGTAAAACACAATAGAAAATTAAGAGAGAACTGACCAGATGAACTGGTCCACATGGTTTATTACTGCTGTATGAAGGAGGTGCAAGTGACAGTACTGGAGTCAGTGAAGTAATATGGAATAAAGAATGCCAACTGTGAAAGTCTGCCAACTCCAAAGAGTTCAGCTATGGTTATTAACAACCACAGAGGATTGTGAACAGCTCTGAGGATTTAAATGCATTTAGTACCTGAGTATAGCTTGGGAAATGAATTTCCATTTGGATAAAAATGCACACTGGGACAAATAAGATATTCATGTATGCAAATACATATTCTGAATTTGTCAGCTTTTTAGCTATTTTCCCCTAAGAGGAAGCAGTATAGATAGCTGCTATAGCGTAATAGGTACTGAGCTAAAGTAAACAAAATGCTTGGGAGCATTAGAAGAGATAGAAATAGGACCTAAATTATAATGACATTGTAAAGGACAATAGAAAACTCCTAGAGCATTAAACACTGTTTTTGCTGCCACAGTTTCAGAAAGAGACACCAGAGAAGGAGAAAGTCTCAGGAAGGACAGATCAACTGTCTTTTAAGACACTGTGGGACCTAATCCATGTTTTTCAAACAAAACAAGAAACCCCCCAAAAGCCCCTTCCTCTAAGAAAGAAGCCCAAGGATTACTTATCACAAGAAAGAGACATTACAGATATCAGCTGAAATCTTGGTTACCAAAACTGCTCTAGTAAAGATTTTCTCCCTTGACACTGTAATATTTCCATACTACAGGAATACAGACAGAAATAAAAGCAAGAATAAATAAACACAAATAAAATATTTGGGTTTGTTCAGGAAGTCATGGGGATGGAGAAAGCAACTGATGTTACTTCCAGTTAACTTACCTTTCCAAACAATAGTATTTTTAACTATGCAGGTTAAGCAAGGATATTCTATGCTTCAGGGCTTTTAGAAACTGCCTGTGGAAGCCAAAATAGAATATCCATGTAGTGCTATTTAGCTCACTTCAGGTACATGATTCAGGGATGCTTTTTATTTTCTCCAAGATATGCAGTAACAAAGGAATATATCCTGAACATAACAAATGTATGTCTTAATTCAGTTGTTAAATCATATGTTTGATTTTTTTTATTTCCCCAGCTGTGTGTTATAAATTTAGCAAAGCATAAACTCCATAAATGAAGTGTGAGTTTCCTTACACTTCTCTACACTTGTTCCCAGCTAAAGAAGCTGCCTGAAGTAAAGAATTCACCTTACCTCACCTGCTTTACTTGCATCACTTTATCCCTAAGCACACAACTGAGAAGAGAGAAGGTACCATAACCTGAGAATGAAGCAGCCAGCTTTTGGGGAAACTTGGGCTTAAATCCAGCTGTTTCAATTTACACCAGCTGTAGTTGGTAACATGACTACAAGTGACAAGACATCCCATAGAGGGACTCCAATACCACTTTCTTCAAAGTAAGGTGGTCTGAAAACATGGTTTTTATTTTATAAAACCAGTATTTAATAAAATCATATGATTTGACCAATCTTTTTCATTTTCATTCAAGGAAAAAATATGGTTCTCATATTTGAATCATTTGAATCTCTTACTGTGTGGTGTTTAAAGCTGGAGTAGAAATGTTTTTCCAGCCTACAAGAGCAGGAGTTAAAATCCACAAGTTAAATTGAACACAGAGCAAGTAAAAAGAAATAATCCACACTTTGACTTAGTTTTCAGTAAGTGAAGGCAACGCTGTGATCAACACGACTATTTTCCCTTTTGAAATGCATAATTCAATCTTAAGCAGTTTCCCTGTGCCAGATTATACATGCATTTTGCAGTCCACCCTGACGACAGAAATCCAATACCTGAAGATGCCAAAAGCAGGGCTTATGTCATGTTCTTGCAGAACGCTGCACCTACTGAAGCCCCAAAACTTGTGCAATTCTATTATCACACAATAATGATGTATTACAAAGACAGAAGGTCCCAAGTAGCAGTAGTGTCTTGTAAGCACAAAGCATCCTAACACGCTAATGTGTACCTGCTACCTAGGCAGTATTTCTGACTGTGTAGTAGGTGGCTCTAACTGCATAGTGACCACATTGTCATTTTCTTTCCAAAACAGGTATTGGAGTAACATGATGGCACTTTTGGCTGCTCTCCTTCTCTAGAGTAGATTTTATATTTTTGCTGCTGTATCATGTTTTTCCAAAGGGGATTGCTCAGCAGTGCTAAGCAGCAGGTCTCTTTTCATGATAGATTTCTGAAGGCCAGAGTATCACTATCTTTGAGCAACTTGGTCTAGTGGAAGGTGTCCCTGCCCATGGCAGGAGGTTGGAACTAGATGATCTTTAAGGTCCCTTCCAACCCAAATCATTCTGTTTGCCTCAGGAGCAGATCATGACTTTAGGGCAGAAAGATCACCACTACAAACTCTCCTCTAGCTTCATGTAGCAAGTGTAACCACATCCATCAAAGCAGGCCTCACACTATAATAGCGCAATGCTTGTCAAGATGGAACTGCTTAGATTATTTTTTTTTCCTCAGATATATATGCAATTTCAAGGTCAACTGCAAGTCAACAGCTGCTAAAGTACCATTTATAGTACATAGTCCAGCACTTCTCCTTAAAACACTGTTTAAAAAATAGGCTTGAAAGTAACCATGAAGGCCTTTTCCTGGCTAGCAGGTAGCTACACAGATTAGCCACAAAATCAGATCCCCAAAGACCCAAACTGCCTTCCCTATGACAGAGATTTTGTTTTATAGTGCCAGAGCTCATTTGATTAGGAAGCTGTGTGTTTTTCCGCAGTGACATGAACTTCTTCCTGGAGCTAGCTCCTAATTTGCACAACTGTGAAGTGAGGTATTCCTCCCAAGAGCAAAAACTGGAAAAACCTCCTTCAAGACAAAATATCATCATAACAATAAGGAGTTTTGTCTTAGAGGCAAGCCATCAAAATCAATGCAAAATCTATATGAATGTAGTACTAACAGAGACCTTTGAGAAATTACATAAAATAGGATCCGTGACAGAAGCACTGCAGTTTGTCCCAAGCATACAGTTGGTGTTAGGTGGCACAACTAAGTAGACAACATCACAGTAATGACATGAATGCTTCTGTACAGCCTTACCCAATTTTTGAAGTTTCAATTATCAGTACTTTTTCATAAATTGCATCTTGATGGCATCAGATGGCTTTAAACTTCCTGAGATCAGATATTTTTAAAAGAAACAGATTCAATAATGTAATTGGATTGATGGTGTTAAATAGCTATGCCATTATATGCCAGGATTTTTGGTTTTTTTTGTTTCCATCCTCCTTTGAAAGGCAAAGGGTAAAAGAAATAAATCGGAATAAGAATGAGAGCAATATGGCTTTGAACTTAACACTGAATAAGGCTATTAAGACCGTCCTCACAGGCCACTTATCTGGGAAGCCTACCCAGATCGGAAGGCAACAACTCTTCAAAATACCCACCAATAAGCAGA
Source organism: Nestor notabilis (assembly GCF_000696875.1). Classification (NCBI taxonomy): domain Eukaryota; kingdom Metazoa; phylum Chordata; class Aves; order Psittaciformes; family Psittacidae; genus Nestor; species Nestor notabilis. The sequence continues at coordinate 14,336 of NW_009922381.1, forward strand.
CTTATTCTAGAACAACTTACATCTACAGTTAACATAGGCGACTATAAGTCACTTTAGAGCAGACAATCTCAATCACGACTAAAACATATCAGCCTTTTATTGAAATTAATCTCGAGATATCTTTAGAGAGCTTTCTACACTCTTGCAGTTTTTGAGCATTTTCAAAGTTCTGTTGAATTTCTCCTCAAATCTTTTATGCATGCACCATTTACCCAATGCTTTAGTCATCATTTATACCTTTCTCAGAACAAATGCAGAGAAGCAAAAATGCAAATGTATATATTTATATATCACTTAGTATGCAATCACAAATACTACATATATCTGAAAACACAACTGATACATGCAGATTGTAAAATCTGGCTCGGCAGATGTCCCATCAGGAAAACCTCAGGGGACTGAAAAGCTATGCAAGTGTATGTTGGTTTTCTGTGCTACAGTCCTCTTGCAGGATCTTTTAGAACTAAATTCCTATTGTTAGTGGTTTGTGCCCTTCAACATAAATCTCACTTTTAAACAAATTAACAGGAAAAGGCCTTGCCCCAAATGAAAGACTATCTAGTGTTGCAATTTTGACTAGAAGGTTTTCAGGAGTACTCTGTTCATAAGATTTGATCCAAATTGGAAGTTTAATGACATACATAATTTTCAGATTTATTAGGAAACAAAATGACCCAATAGTTGACTACTTGGTTTCTTAATGCTTGCTCTATATTTTTTCAACTCAAATTAGTTTCAACTCAATACTTCTCAATTCTTTGAAGGGGAAAAGGTGGAATCAGTGTTCAAAGAATAATCATTGTATTTTGGGGTAGATATCTTGCATTCTTCATAGGGAAACCAGGCTTTCAATTCCTTGAAATTCAGAATTGGACCCAGGTAAGGAACTACCCACATCATTCTACAAGACTATTTCCAGAAGAAAAAAATAAAATACAATAAAGTAAAATAAAATAAAATAAAGAATTAAGCTGCTTAATGTGGCTGAAGGATTATAAGAGCAGAAAAGTTCCCCAACACTATTTGTGGAATTCATCACATCTTGCCTCCTCATTTTTCACCAAAACCTCAAATTCTGGTTCCATCTGTTTCAACTGTAACCATTTAATATTGATTTCTCCCTTTCCTTTCTGTTCCCTGTTTCATAGAAATGGGTTTTAACTAAAAGATCATTTTTTCTCTTTGTGGATCACTTACACAGAAGGCTTCTGATAATAAACCTATTACCAAAAGTTGTGGAGACCTGCCATTGTACTAAACAGGTGGGTCCAAGTGAGGTCACTCTATGGTTAGGAAAAATAGATACCAGAGCACAGAAAATAATTTTTAAGGCAAAGGAAATAGCAGTTCAGATAAGCTCAGGAAGCTGGGCTTGTCACTGCAGTCAATTTGCAAGAGATTAAAGGGGACAAGCCACACTCCAATCAAATGCTCGGCTGACAGACTATTTAGGATATAAACAGAAAAGGTCTTCTCTGAATAGATCTTTAATGATTTGGAAGGCATTGTTTGCAGGCTCTGTCACGCAATAAATTGATTTAGCAAAATGTCAAGTTAGAGGGAGGAGGCAAGAAACAGGAGTTGAATTCCTCCCAGAAGAACATAAACTATATAACTGTACTGAAAAAGGCAGCTGAAGGATTTACTGATCTGCTGGAGTATTTAATGAAATTATTCTCATGAGCGCAATCTTTATGAGCTGGATCATGACTATCTCTCCCCTATAACTCACTCCCTTCTCATTACGAAAAAAACTTCACATAAATACCTTCATATCAGTCACACAAGTGCAAGACTGCTGTTTAGAAATCTTATGTTTCCACTTACTCTCATAATCCATTTTAAAATTTCTAAAATCCAAATTGGAACATCCCGAAACACAAACAGAGAGTAAGAGAGTAATATTTTTTTTATTTTTTTTGTGTGGCCAGACATCAAGTCCACTGTTACTACATGGGAAAACTTTGCATCACCTTTAAAGTGAATTAAATGTCCAATCTGACCATAACTTTTTAATGATATACTAAATTCAGTTCACCATTAAACATAACCACAACAAGCCATAAAATACACAATAAAAAGTTTTTATCTCTGAAAAACAAATCAAACCGGAATCTTACTTGAGGTAAAGAAAAACACATATTTTAGCATCAAGTGGCTACTACAAAGAGCCTCTTTCATTAAAATGTATATATAATAAAGCAAAATTGTTGGTTTTACTTCCAAAAATTGCTGACTTCACATACATTTGAATTGTCATTTCAACATAGCCCACAACATGAACCTAAAAATCACTGCAGATATTTATCTTGTCTATCTGAACATTATCTGAAAGATTGTAATAAGCAGTCAGAAGGGGTCAGGCTTAAATGAAAAATTCTTGAGCTTTACCATTTACCAACAAAAGTGCACTTGTGGTGAACTCTCAAGATACACATTCCTAAGTGTATTCCATAAGAGAGGCCACATAGACAGACACTGTATTTCAATGTCTATGGATGTTCTTCCACCCAGCATCTGGGATCCACCACTGCAATACACTTGTTAAATACCCAACAAGAGGCACTGTCCCTGTTTCACCTTTGTTTTTTGGCCATAACTGTCTCTTGGTACCATTAATTCAATACGCGAAAGGAAATGGCAAGCAGTAAATGAACACATGGAAATTTCACCATCTATGCCGAGGAAGCAGAGGCTGCATGAACCTCTGCTAGTTCATTTGTCAGCAGGTACAGAACTAACACTGAGTCAACAGGGGGTTTTATGGACACAACATTTTAAGAAACCTCAAGTAAAATAAATGGTAAGCCATGATTGTAACAAGTATCCTTTCCCTGCTTCCAATGAAAAAGACAACATAAAATCACACATACTTAATACAGCAAATCCTCTTAGTATGAGTAGGGAACTACAAGAAATGATTCAGGGATCACAGACAGAAGAGGAATAGGATTCGTAAGGTTATACATGGAAGAAAGATAGGCTTATCAACTATTTGACAAAATGCAGACAGCACTGAAGAAAACTTATTGTTCCTGTTTTAAAATTAAACCCCTGTTAGAACCCTTTCTTTTCCTGCTTTATTCTTTTCCCAGTTCAATGCTCTCAAAAGAAAATACCTATAATTATTCTAAAGCGTATAAAACGTAATAAAAACATTCAAGAGCATGAAGAGCACTTCAGCATGCATTACTTTTAAAAATTTCAGAATTAAAAACACTCAAAAAAAAAAAACCCCACAACCTATTGTTCAGCACATCACCAAGAAACACCACAAATTTAAACAGGCCAACATTACTTACTGCAAAAATCTGTGAAATTATGTTTCGTGATGGAGTACTTTTATGGTATTTTGCCACCAGGAACATTCTGTATTGCTGGAAATATAATGCCTGGTTTAGTTCACAGTAGAAAATGGTTACATCTTAAAAGGCATTACAGGTGGAGACACTAGAAGATAAACAAGTTTTGTGCAAACACAGAAAAGATATATGCCAAAGTACTGATACAAGCAATTCTGGCCTCAGGTACAAGGGAATTGTACAAATTTGAAAGCAACAGCTACTCTACCTTGAGTAAAGATAACCTTTCCACTCGGGGAGCTGACAAATATACAAATACAACCTGAGAATCCTGATTTTCAGAGGAAGAAACAGGTAAGGTCCATAGAAAAAAAAACCAACAAACCAACCAACAAAAAAAAAACAACACCCAAACCCAAACAAAAACAAACAAACAAAAATAAAAAACAAACAAAAAATCTACAACAAAACCAACCCAACAAAAAAAACACTCCTAAAAAATGAAAGAAACCAACCAAAAAAAATCCCAAATCTATTCCAGGTACAGTAAGGAATTTACTTCACTTATAGTCTTCATGTTGTGATTCAGTCAGTATAAAAATAGGTCTTGAAGTATAAACCCCATATTCTCTGCAAACCAGCTTTCTTGGGCAATCTTACAAGACAAAGATTTAGATTAAAAAAATAAAAATCACTCAGGAAGTGATGGGCCTTCAGCACCTTCTCAAGAATCTGGGACCCTCAAGATCCCTCAGGCTGACAGCTGGAGGAATGTTTACTGATGAGGATGCTCTGACTCAGCTACACCTCCATGCCTTGCTGCAGGGCAACCACCTGCATGGGGGAACTGACATTTGTAGATGAGACACAGAACTGACACAATGATTACTTGTAACTTGTAGAAGTAGTATGGCACTTCCCATAAAAACAACAACAAACCAAAGACAAAAACAAAACCAAAACAAACAAAAGAAAAAAAAAGGGGGGGGAAAAACCCACAACAAAAAAAACACCCACAAAACCAAAACAAACAAAACCCCCCAAAAACAGTCTGTCCAATTCTGTATCATATTTCAATCCTCCTTTTTTGAGCACAGTGACCTGTGATGTTAAAACTGACTGTGTGTCAGTGGTAACAAGAGGTCTCAACACTTAATTCAGTAGTCTGGAGAAGGTGTTTTTCTGTTAAAGAACAAAATTCTTCACTGTATTCACAATGTACAGGTAAAGTATTGCTACAGAAGAGCAGATGAAGCACAGATATCCATTTATAGCATTTGACAAAAACTGCTAGCATTCAAAACAATTTTAACAAGTTCCTGTAGATTCTTCACTATTTTTGAAGTATTTTCTTCACAGAAGCATTAGATAAACCGTGATAGAGCATAAATACTTTGAATGTGTATGAATTAAGAACCATTTTGCAGTTCGCTGCATATAAGTATTGAAAATGTGAGAGGGTAAACCCAGCTGTTTTGAGGTCCTTACATGTTGATATATTTGTCCTTATAGAAGGCAGTTCCCTAGATTAAATCCATGGTCTTAGAACTGAACAGCATTAGTAGATAAAAGTTTACCAATGTTAATTTTTTGGCAGTGGGGAGAAATCAGAACAAAATCCAGCCTACACCTTTCCCTTCTGTATTCTCTTTCTCCCTCCAAATACATCTGGGGGAGGAATACTAAACACAGAGCAGTCAAACGAAACACCGTAAAGAAACAGAGGTAGACAACTATCACTTACTTTTTAAAGCAGCTAATACGCACCACTATCAATCCTACAACAGAAGGAGCAATACTCTCTTTCTTACATTCATAGAATACTGACTATATAAATATTAAAAAAAAAAAATAAAAAATCTTTTCTCTGTTTGCACCTTTGAAAAATTTAAGTACCTGACATTTTATTTTTTTTCACCCTTATGAAGACAAAAGGTTATCAGTCTAGATAAACCTGTGGCTGATCAGGCATGTCTGCTTTATCTTGAAGGAAAAAGATTAATGGGAAAACAAGGTAAAATAAGAAATCCCAGGAAAAAAACAGTAGCAATTACTTTCATGCAATGATGCTTCAGTGCTTCATTAGAAGAGATGGGAACTATCTACCCTTGCTCCCCTTCTATCATGACTATACATTCTCCATCACATAATTGTTCCACCACTCCTCTTACAGGCTGAGTTCTAGCCTTAATTTTCATCACATAAAAATTATTTATATGTCTGAAACTACATATCTGCTGAATTAGCCCTGAATTTCATCAAATTTTAAAAAGGGAAGGGGTGGGGGTGGGGGGAATGCGGGACTAATTCAAAGGGAAAATTAACAAAATGTTTTTTTACCTCCCGTGTTTCAGTGGAGAAACTGAAATGTCTTTTGATAAAGTTCAAACATTCAGGAAAAATAGAAACTGTCAACACATAACCCACTGCTTAAGCACAGGGGAAAAAGGCTACGGGGCATCACAGCTGTAGGTCAGAACCAGGACTAAACTCCTACCCTACACCTCAGCAGTATAGTCTTTGTTGCTACATTGGTATGTCAAATGGTAATCAGGAAAAAAACAGTGTATCTCATCTTAAAAATCTCTACCCAGTAATGGCAAAAGCGTCAGTATTTTTTGCTAGTTGTGGCTTTTCTGTGATCATACAAATCAGGTCAGGAGTCAGTTGTTACATTCTTGTCTGCTCCATGACCCAGCCCTGTTTGAACACCAGCTCATTTCTCTTGCCTGCACCTTTCATCTCTTCCATTAACTCACCTCTCTAACCTTTCCCTGATAAATCATTCCTCCATTTACTCTAATCTTCAAGAAGCACAGATGGTACCCTAGCTTTCAGAGACAGATACGAGACAAGACACTAATCTTTTCTCTACCCACCAGGAGAGGTCATTAACAGCAATGAAAATACAGAGGGAAAAAACCAACTACAATGGAAATGCAGAGGAAGAAACAACTACAATGTATGTCCCTATCTAATAGTTTCAAATAGCTATTAAGCTAAATCTCTGTATCAGACTTATTTATACTTACATATTACTGCAGTGCAATAATAGAAGTTTTTGTGTAAAAGGCGACTTGTAAGTCACCTTATAACAGTGAAAGACCATAAGGGCATTCCTCAATGGATACTAATCATTTGTCACTCTACAGAGGAGTTACTAACACCCAGGCTTCGAAACCAGAGCATGAATTCCTTGATACCCCCACTTATAGGAAGCATGCAGTCAGGGTTGCATGCAAATATAATTGATACAGGAAGAGAACATAACAAAGGAGAAACAAAATAATGTATAAGGTTTGTATACGTATCTGCAGAGGTAGCTGCTGATTACAACTTATTTGTATGCCAACCTGAAGACAGGCAATTAAGACACCTTCAAAACTGTGCTGAAGCTAAGATGTTGCCACCACATTACTCCTCAGGTCTGATTTCTGGGGGGAGAATTTAAAAAAAAAAAAAAAACCCAACAAATTATATATACATAAAAAATTGTCCTCAGGGAGCAATATACAAATATAGCGTGACAACACTTTTACTTTTACTGTGTCCCTCCTCTTCAGAAATCATTTTCTTTAACAAGAGATGATGAGTGCAAAAGCCATGCAGAAGGTTAGGTGAGAGAGCAATACTCCTGGAAAGCAAACACTGCCTTTAAGTATATACTGGTTGATTTTAAAAATCAACATTTCATAAAGTAGAACTGCATTTCATAAAACAAATCCAAAGTTCTGCTGTACAGACATATGGCACATAATAAAATGAAAATTGGTCAGAGCTACTGAAATACCATAGCATAAATGAAATTATTTTCTAACAGAATAGTTAACTACAGGGAACATTTACTGCCTTTGTATACCCATTACTGCTTAATTACTGTCAGGCCACCACACTTCCCAAAGTAACACCAGAAGGTAATTTATAACTCCAGTAAATGAAATGTCTGTTATGTCAATAAGAAGCATAACTGTTTGTTAGAAACTTGTTTTTAATTCAATAGATAACAGCCAGGAAAACAGCATGATTGATACTGTTAAGTTACTTAATTAATCATCTAGCATAATCGAATAATATTTAATAACAGAAAGGTTATTTAATTCTTATGGATGAGCAAAGAACTGGAAGAAAGATTCTTCTCCTTGATTACAGAGCTCTAGAAGGGATATGTATTATGGCATTACTAGCTGCTTCATTACCTATTTGATGCTGGGCAGTCAACTGACAGAGGCAGAGAGAGGTTTAAGAGCATAGGCCTCGCAGATATTTTTGTGGGATCGCTTCACTGCAATCACACAGGCATACAGAAGAAACAGAATGAGTGTTTCTTTAAGCCAGTGGTTTCCAATGACTTGAATCTCCCTTCCTGACTCCTGAAGTCCCCTGCATAAATCATGTTTCCCACAAATTTCTGCCTCAATAATTTTGCAATACAAAAGCAGTTTATTCCCTAGGGGCAATGAAAGCTAGCAAAACTTCAGAATTCCAGCATTTGTGAGCAAACTTGCTTTTGAAAAAAAACCCACAGTATTTGGAATACTTGAGTAGCTTAAAAAAAAAAATTTGCTCCTCAAATGCTTTTCAGAACTACTTTCTCTGGTTCTGCTACTCTCCACCTTATAGTAGGATACACTCCATTTCCTATCTGAAGTGAAAGAAAATTAAGATTTGCTGAAAGCTAGAGTAGAACCAGAGAAAAACTCCTCATCTATTTCTACTCAGATCCATCTACTTCAAAGCCCCAGGCTTAAGAGACAGCCTAGCATTTAAGGAAAAATGTCTTAATTTTGTTCTTCAGATGATTTTAAGCACATGTGATAAATCTGGAGAACAGCTTGCCAAATACATATTCTAAGAAGGAAGAAAAACATGGCATAAGAGGAACAAACTTCAGTAAACAGATTAGTCATCTTCAAATTAAGGATTCTGAAACAAGAGCCACAAGGGACAGAGTTCTCTTTCCTACAGACTGAATCATTGCAGACTGGGTCCTTATGATCCATAAAGCCCATCAATGTAAAAGCAAACTGACATGAAGCTCTAGATCCATTAGTATTTTAACAAAGTCTTCAATAAGATAGAATAAGTCCCAATATAAATATTAATAAAGTACGAATCTGCAACTGTCAGCCAAAAATCAGTGTAGTTCTGGTCACATAAGGCACTACTGTTTTAAATACAGATATACACACACAAGAGTCCCAGGAAAATTTGCATCATCAGCATTTGCAGCAGAATCCCTCAGTGCTCGTTTTCAAGACCACTCAGCATCTTGAAAACTGTTTAATACTCTGTCTTAGTGGTCTGGTCTATATAATTTGGAATTTTAAAATTAGAACATCCAAACTCATAATACAGTGCATAATAGCTAAGAACAGCTTTGAACAGGACATTTGATCCAGGCAGTAAGATAGACAGTTTCCGAATTCTGATTCTCTAAAAGCAAGTACAAGCATTTCCAAAATAGTTAACTCTGTATAATTTTACCAATTAAGTCATTAGAATTCCTTCAAATTCTTCATTCTTTATAACTTTCATGGTAGTGCAAAACTAAAGATACTTATAACCAGTGTCTCTTGTAATTCTAATTGACCAGTTCCCAAACTTCACTATTTAATTCTCACTGTTAACATACAAGCCTGTTCAGTTGAGAGTTCAAGCCTTGTAGTTTTATCCGATCATATGGGAAGTCACTGAAGTATCAAAAGTGGCAGGTGTTATAGGCAATTTAGCTTTTAATTAATCTAAACTTGGAAATAAAATTATGATATGCAATTTAATTTTATGTTTTAATCAGTCTCTTAATATAGCATTTTAATCTTCAGAAGCATGCACTCACATTTGGAAGGGTGCAATATAAGGCTCATCTAAGCTCTCCACATAACTTGAAAACAGGCCCTAAATTTTAATTAACTCAAGAACAACACGTCAAGCTAAGCTGTGCACTACTGAGAACTGAGGGAAAATCCCAAAACTTTGACTCACTTAAAAATAAAATTAATTGTCCCAAAAATCATAGGAAACAACATCATAAGCTAGAATCTTCAACATAGACAGTCCTTTCCAATGCTGGTGAGGGGAAGGAAAGTAGAAGTGTTGCAACATTGTAACCTGATTGGAAAACCATTTTCAGTGGGAAGGCCCACAGTAGACATTCCTCGGGGAAAACAAGCCCTGATGTAGTACTCTACCAGAGGTCAGTGTGTAATCTAAACAGAAAAGATAGCTGAAAACATGTGTACAGACATAGACCATATTAATAGCAAAAAAACCCCAGAAAGTGTAATACTGTGGCCTTACTATTGGACTACATTTATTACCTGTCCTTCTCAAGAGATATGTTTGCCATTGAGATTTCTTTTAACTGATCATATTCATACATTCATAGAATAGTTAGGGTTGGAAAGGACCTTAAGATGAGTTAGTTCCAATCCCCCTACCATGGGCAGGGTTGCCTCACACTAAACCGTGTCACCCAATGCTCTGTCCAACCTGACCTTGAACACTGCCAGGGATGGAGCATTTACCACTTCTTTGGGCAACCTTTTCCAGTGCCTCACCACCCTCACTGTAAAGAACTTCTTCCTATATCTAACATGAACTTTCCCTGGTTTAATTTTAAACCCACCACCCCTTGTCCTATCACTACAGTCCTTGATGAAGTGTCCCTCTCCAGCATCCTTGTAGACCTCCTTAATGGCCAAAACACTGGAGAACAGAGAACTCAGAGATGCAGAGAAGCAGAAATTGATCCACTTGCATCTCGACCTGTCCCCAATAAGAATCAACTTCCTCCGCAGCCCAACTACTTTCTTGTGTCTCTCATTTAAGCAAATAATTGCATGCTATTGAAAGTTGCTGCATAGTATCAGGTAAACATCTCCAACCCAGCAGACATTTCAGATGTGCAAAACAAATCAAGAAATCCTACCACAAAGTTTCATACACAGTTCAACAATATATATCAGCATAAACAAGAAACCAATGCTCAAGCATTTGGAATTCCATGTGTCCAACATACAGCAAGTTTTTCTACTGAAATGACTACCATAAAAACCTGAAGTTTTTAATCATCAAGATGATTAACCAGGTTTTATTTCAGTGGCAACTTGTCTAAATTTGGAACTGATGGATGCCAAGCAACACAAACAGAACCTGTAACATTACATCCCACAAGGTGCAACAGCTCCTTTCCATGAAAACTCAAGGTAAGTTCAGATCTAGTGTGTTTGTTACTAGCCAGCTCTCAGGGGGACAGAGACACCAATGACATTTTCTAATTTAAGCAAATTGAAAAGTATATGGTCCATCCATACACATTGTACACAAAGCACGTGTCAACTAGGTGCTGCCTTCAGGCTCTTAACAGTATGCCAAAAGTGTTCCATGGTGGCAGACCTTCTGGGCACACAGTAAATAAAACTCAGAACAAGAAAAATGAATAGCTGGAGTATGAAAAAAAAAAATCTAACTGAACTTGACCTGCACATCAGTTTAGCCTCTGGGGCAAACTAAAATTACTTGGCTCTTACTACCCTAGAAACATCCAAATCACTGTCCAGAATGATTCTTATTCCAGGCTGAATCATCTGGACCAATTAAGAAAATGCAACTCACTGACTTTATTCTAAACCACCATCACTCTGGCTCACTTGATACAGTGACACTGCTTTGAATCTTTAGACACAATGAACAAGAACAAGAGAAACGTTCAGAGAGTTTGCTCAAAAATTTAGTATCTCTTTCCTTGTCCCACAAAAAGCATGGAAATAAAGGTACTGACATTTCCCTCCGATACCACATGCTGATAAAACACTGCAAGCTTACAACTGAATCACTTTGTTCAACAATGTGAGGGTAAACAGAAGAGGATTTGCTGGATTCTGCAATATATGGTTATTAAAAAAAAAAATAAAATCCAGAGCAGCAACAATAAACAGTTCAGACTAATATTACTCATTCTGAGCCAGAAACAGATTTCTACAGTTTGAAATTGATAGGAATTTAAAACAACAGAACTACCATTCAGGCATTCCCTAAGCAACATGTACAGCTGGAAGGTGAACACACTGTTCAGCTTCTTTACTTGCAAATCTATTGAAGAGGTATGTTAGTGCCAAATTACAGGCCTGAAAAGCTGAAGCAAATGTCTCTCGTCTGCACTGGTAGTAATTTCCCACTAGATGCTTACAAATACTTTCTCCAAACTACTCATAAGCAATAAGGATTCACAGCTCCCATTGATCTTAATCCCTACATGGATAATCGTAGTTCTTGAAGAATTATCTTACCCTTATGCAAGTTATAATTTTAATCCTTTTTTTTTTTTTTTAAGATCAGATTCCCTTTACCTTCCCCATACAATGCTTATTCCATAGCTACAGTCAACACTTCTAAGTATATTTAATTTTGCCCTTTTTCTTCCTCCCTTCCTATTTACCCCACACCAGCAACTGCTGAAGAACCAAGAACACTGAAACACTTACCTTTGATACAGTGAACATTACTTGCCTTCCTGTCTAGCTCATGGATAGCACACTAAAAATTCAGAGTTTAAAAGAAAAGTAAAAATAAAAATCAAGTTTTTATACTGCAAGGCAGGAAGAACATAATGTTAATTTGATGAGTAACAAATACAGCCTTAGGGGACAGCCAGAGAAGCATTTATAAAATCTTAACCAGTGACAACCTTGGAGAGAGGCAGAGACACCGGACATACAGATTTCCTTTGAGCAGCTATTGAATATTGTTGTCCAGTGCAGAGAAGTTTTTTGATTGTTTTTTGTTTGGGTTTGTTTTGTTGGGTTTCTTTGTGGTTTTATGGTTGGGTTTTTTTGGGGTTTTTTTGTTGTGTTTGTTTGCTTGGGGTTTTTTGTTCATTAAAAAGATTTGCAAAAGTAAATACCCTGCTTCTAACCATTTCACCCTGAATTCTGACCATGACTTACTCCAAGAGCCATGGAAAAGTCAGCAATTCAGACATATCTCTATCTAGCCTCAAAGATAAGGGAATAGAGATGCCAACTGTCACACTTGATGATTATCTGTGAAAGTTAGATCTTTGCACAATTTTTATTGCTCTTCTCAAATTTGATGACTCAGAAAGAACCGTCAGGAAAGACTGGATAGTCAGCACATGTGGCTTTTCTTATTTTCATCATAAAGATTGGTGGTCATATTTGTGACAGTGTGACCAGGTCCTTTCCCAGGAATGAATATCACATCACCCTTTCTGGCCATGCTCTGTAACATTCAATATATATTCACCCATCCAGTGGCAAGAAAAACTGCAAAGCAGTTGTCAGAAGGCAGCAAAATCCATCAATTTTCCTTGTAATTCTGGTAGTACTTCATGCACAAGTATACGAGAGAAAATAGCCAAGTAAAGCTCAAACAAATGCGGGCAAAGGAGAAAAAATAAGTAGCTTCATTTGACACACATCAGCCCCCTGTGGTCTCTTTGCAGTTGGAGAGAATTGTCTTGCCAGCAGCAGTGACCACAGGGACACAACCTCCAGCCACTTAATCTAGTCTCAAGTAGATTAGGTCTGATCAAGGTGATCTGTACAGCCTTCACATTTGCTTTCTGTGGCAAACAGCAGTTGTGAATTAAGGTGAAGACCATGAGGCCCAACAAGCCTCAGGTGAGTTACTAAACAAGACTGGTACTTTTAAGTACATTACTCCACTGCTCTGTGCAGGACAACTGTACTGACCACTGAAATTTTAAGCACCAAAACAGGCTGCACATAGCCTCTCTCTCAGATTGCCAGGAAACAGCAATGCTGGACTTGGCTGCTTGTAAGGCTTTATGTGTAGAATGTTGCTTCAGTGGAGAAAAAGGACTTAAAATTTATCGCCATTAAGAGAACAATGCGTATCTCCTCTCTGTCCTCCACCAGAATCACTAACCATGTACCACCTCAAACTTTTCCTTACATGGAATTAGCTTTAGGCCAAATGGCTCCTTCACTGTCCCTTTCAGAAAGCTTTTTCCATAAGTTCTGCTGCAATTCAGAATGAGATGTGCAGTGGTGAACGCCTGTGTTGTGCCACACAATAGGCCAAATTCTTTTATTTTGGTTTGTTAATATTGTAAAAAGAGGCTTCTATTTTAACTGTTTATATTCACTGGTAACCTCCCAAGTACTAAGGAAGTTCCCAATAAAAATATCATGGTTTGTAACTAATGGTTACCTGCAAATGTCAAAGAACTGTTGTAGCTTTAATTAGAACATTATCACAGTGAGGCTGGTACTACTTTAGGCTTTCCACTACCTCTCAGAACTTGTAGTATATTAATGTAAATTCCACCAGGAAAAAAAACAAACAAATATTCTTTGCTGTCTTTTTCCGCATAAGCTTTCAAGTTGTGACTTAGTTTTACCAAGATAGCCCAATTCTTCTATTGAAGATTCAGATGAATTCTACAGTTTGGTTGTTTTTTTTTTAAATAAGCTAACATGTAAGAGGAACAATCCACTTGTAGTTGATGACTGTATAATTTTAGATAGATACTTGTAATAATGTATTTCAAAAGTAGGACAAATGGCCTTCAGTAATTTAGTTAACAAAATTCTTTCATTTAGTATCCTTTCTGAGAAATGATGAAATAAATACTAGACTGATGTTGGCAAACTGTCATTAATCTACTATTAAACATGTATGCAACATAATTTTAAAAAGATGCTTAACTAATAAACATTCAAAAGTAAAAAAATCTAAAAAAAACAACACTACTGTGACATGTATTATCATCCAAATAGTGGATAATTTTTCCCCTCTAAATCAAGACTCCGTTTGCAATTCAATATGGTATTCAATTTATCAATTCCCTAGTGTCCAACCTAAAGGCCAGAACAGAAGCAAGCCAACACACGCTATACAAATAGCATTTTCCAAAACAAATCACCTTTTAAAACTCCTCTTACATACTCTTACATGTACTCTGCCACCACAGAGAAAGAAATGAACTTGTTTGCAAGCATGGCTAAGAATGAAGGTATACTTTACTGAACATGGACTGCTGAGAGAAGCTAAGCAGTGGTTGTATGAAAATAACCGTAGCTACCAGAAGCAAATCCTTTGACAAGTCACCAGGAAAATACTTTTAAAATTTGTATCCCCATAACACTTCTGCCAGGGCAGTCACTGTTCCTAATCAAGCTCATCCGGACTTCCCCACCATGCCTGGGCCCTCAGCCCTGCTCTTTGCAATGCTGTAGGACACAAGTCTCCAGCCCTGCCATAGGTGTTGGATCCCACCCAAACCAGGACATGCCCCATCCCCACAGAGGTGCCTGATCTGGCCTCAGGGCTGTCCCCCTCTCTAGCTGGAACACTGGGACAGACATTGGCTGGTGCAGCCCTGCCCTGCAAGCCCTATTTACCTGCTGGGTCCCCAGCCCCAGCCAACTGATGGCTCTCATGCCACCCTGACAGTTTAATTTCTGATCTTGATCTTTTTTCACCTATTAAAATATACTCCACACACCCCCACCCTGAAAGAATATAATTTTAAAAAATCCAAAACCTGGTGCTACTAGGATTAAAACTCTAGTAACACGTACATGCCATTAAATCAACTTCCTTATCCTATACTTCTAGGTACACCAACCAGAAGGACCTTCCTGAACCTATCAAAAGCCAATAAGCAAAGGTTTATTTTACACCGGGCCCTCTCCCATGCGTCTCACATTTTAATACCACACAGAACATTTTGTTCCCATCATGCACAACATTGACAATTTTATTTACTTACACAATGACGACAGTTACTCCAATTAGCTGTGATTGAAGTGTAAGATGTTTTTAAAAGATTTCTAGTTAGGAATAGTTTCAAAGTGATAGGAAATTTATAACATTCCTTGCTATTTTATTTAAATGGTTGATTACCTTCAGTAAAATATTTACAGCCTGTTTATAATTTGAACTTTAACAATTTAGACTTCCAAACATTATATTTGTTATATGTTTGACTGCAAGAATAAAGGCCCTCTAGCACTAAAAACTGTTTCCAAATAAAAATAATTTCTTTTTAACAGATATTGTCTTTATCAGAAGTATTAGCATCAGAAGAGAATTTACTGAAGTCCAGGAAATACGTTTGCACTTCTTGTTTTGGTATTTTGGTTCACGGTCTCCAATAGAAGCCGGCGCTGGTTCCCTGACCCCCTCACAGTTTACTTGCTGCTACATACAGAGATGGCAACGTAACTTCATTATACAAATGCTTCCTGAGCCAAAACACCCTCAACACAAGGCAGTGAGTACTTGGAGACCTAGCAGTGTGCTGAGCTCTACCCAAGTGTGGCAAGGAGGGACACAGATCAGCCTGGATCAAAACTGTTAACCTGCAAATTATTATCTTATTTTTTTTTCTATTATGTCAAGTGCATTGGTGTTCCATAGCATTTATTTTTAAATCTTTAGTGTTAAAATATAATTTTATCTCAGTTTTAAACTTCGGAGACTCTAAATAAGAGCTACAATACTGTGAAAGTCACAGGGACCTTCCAACATGCAATTTGCCTGCTCCATCTGGTTCTTTACCCTTTTCATATGCACAAACCATCTAATTTAGATGTCCCAGTTTCCAGTTTTTCCTCACCTCAACAGACTGATGATGAGTTTGGCAAACAAGGGTTGCAACAAAACCACTCAGTCTTCCTAACTACTTGAATTTTACAATATACTTCACCTGGAGGACACTTAAATTCTGAAATACTTCAGACATTGCCACCAGAGCTGCTTAAAACTGGCCCAAGCAGATAAATTACAGGCAATCAGTGATTATAACTAGCCACTTTGCACTTTCAAGTAATAACAGCTAGGTTACCCCTGACTTCCATTATATGTTACCAAGAGAGACTGTAACGGCCACCAGAACTCAGATCTTCAGTAATTATAGTCCAGGAATCAACAGAAATAATGCCGTTAAGGTTAATTTGTGGGAGGGATAAAGGGTAGAAAACCAATGCACAATTTTAAGCAGTAGCTTGCAATACAAGCTAAAAATAAAAATGCTGTTGCACTTTAATACACGGATCCACAGTGAAGCCACAGAAAGATGTTACAATTGGGGGAAAACCAAAAACCCAGGAAACAAAAAAAAAAAAAACCGAAAACATACAAACCTTTGACACAGATAAAAGAAAGGGGAACTGTCCTCTCAGCAGCTGTAATCCACCGCTTAAGACTCACAGTTTTCTTTATATATTCTGCCTAATACACTGTTACTGTGTATTTAGTAACTAATAACATGCACAAATTATTTGCTTCATACACACATCAGGCTACATGTACAAATACTTCATCACAAAACATGCGTATCCAGGAGCATTTTCACTGAAACTGGTTCAGCCTATGTCACTAGATCAGTTATATGAATTGTAGATGTCTGTTACTATGATCCAGTTTTGTCAAAATACACATAGAATAGCAAAACACATTCAAACAAGCTCCCAAGAGAGGGAAAACATCCCATGTGTTTTAATTCTGTACCTCAAAGCACAACACTGGGGGAGGAGGGCAGGGGGAAGGAACACACATAAAGAAAACACAGTCATATTCAGTATAAATTCAAAAGTTGGATGCTTGAAGGGGGGGGGTGGGGGGGAGGAGGGGAACCAACAAAACCAAAACCAAAAAAAAAGTTATAAAGTTTATTTTTATAAAGAGGGAACAATTCCAAATATCGAGGGGTCTGTAGTGAAAACAAGCTGTTTTCTGGGTTTCCATGACACTAAGAAACCCAAAGTGATAGATACAAGATAACAGAGATGAATGTCAATCAAATAATAAGGTTGTGTTTTCTCAGTTTGTGTGGGTTTTTTTGTGGCTTTGCAATCATTCACATAATTCCTCACCTTGTGGAATAAACAGGATTTTCTATGTAAAACCTTCTACTTAAGTGGATCAATTTGAATTCCCTTGCCCTGGAGGTACAGAAATCAAACAAACCACTGCAGAAGTATCTTGCAGTCTGGGTTCCTACTTGTAGGGGTATATTCTCCACCAAGGTGCAGGAATCTTGAGGAAGTGGAATATCAGGAAAAGGGAAGACAACTCTCCTGGTGAGCATTAACTAGTGAGGACAGCAGGGAGATACTTCAACTTTGGAGAAACCAGCACCATCACACAATGCTAAGGGATTTCAAGATAATTTAGGCTGTCTGAGTGCATCTCCAGTTAAGCAGTTTATGAATATAAACAAACAAACACTGTCACAAACACGCCAAATCAAACCCAAACGCGGCAAGAAAACTAAATCCACTGAAATTAACATATGTGTTTGTTGCCAGGAACCTGTCTGCCTCACAGAAAGTTACATGTATATATTAATGATAAACAGTATATTTTGCACTTCAAAGATGTGACAGTGACACTATTTTTCAGGTCTTTTGTATCTTCACTAGGGTAAACATTCATCAGGGCAACTACAAGGAAATACTCTCCCCTGCCCAAAGTTTTCAACTGCAATGCAAGAAAACATACACACACGTAATACCAAGAACCAGACATACACACAAACCATATAAAAAGATAATCCCTTTGATTTAGTCTCCAGGTTCAACCATTTCCCTCTTGCTATGCATCTTCTATATTTCTCCATTTTGCTATCATAAGAAACATTGATAGATGAGAGAAACTATTCATATGGCATTTTTGACTAGCAAAATTCAAATTAAAAAAAGCTTTCTTTTGGCAGCAAATTTCTGTGGATTTTAGATGTTTACATGACAGATCATATTTTAAGATCTCTTTTAACTAAATAATCATAGCTTTAAAACTTTTATGTTTGGATTAGTTGAGTTTTCCCCATCCGCAAAAACGAGCTTCAAAAGCATGAATTCTCCCTCACTTTATTTGCAAGTACCACTATATGTGTAATATATCACATTAACTGAAAATATGATATATGAAGCATCTGATGTGTTAAGTTCTTTAATTAAATGTGAAGTATATACTCATATCCACTTTGTACTACCACAATGAGCCAAGAACAGAGACACAAAAGAGGAACAGGTCTCCTTCAATGACCAATCCATGAAACTCCTTCTAGAAGAGATGTGCTTTTAATGAACAGAAAAAAGGATCACTTCCTGGTCAAGGTCTCCTATGCTGCAATGTGTATATTACATACTTGCTCACTCCGAGCATTGTCACTGGTTAATTAGTGTATTATCTACAGGAAAAAACAAACAAACCTCCTTCCTAAGAAGCATCTCTTTGGAGTGTGGGTTATACATTTTCTTCAATGAAAGTGAGTAAAAGTTTTGACTTCTCCATCTACCTCTGCTCTTTCCTTTGTGCATTGAACAAAATCAGACAAGCCTCAAAAAACCCCAATTGTTCCTCTTGTCACATATATGTAACATGGTAAATGAATGCAGATTAGTCTGAGGTTAATGTAAATACTTCTACATTGGTGGACAGCTGCTTTTTCAAGGGATGGCATTTCTAAAAAATAATCCCCATACTTTTTCTTCTGTTCACAGAAGTCACCTTACCGGGGAAAGTTCATAAGAGCCTTAAAGCAAGACCACCTTGAGTTTTTTGGATCAGGGAAGACAGATCCACATTACCAAAGACAGTAATGGGATAAGACTTACAAAGCAACTGTGGTCTGAGATCTAAAACAGGAAGCAACTGCACATCTGGGAGCTCATAGAAGCACAAGAACCTTGGTAAGAGGTAAGTGAAATAACACAAAGATGTAGGCTGAAAGAAAAGAACAAACAACAAAAAAAACCATGGTATTTTAGTTCTGCCTTTTCTAGAGCAGTACCTTATTTTCACAGGAAAGAAGATCTAAACAACAAATCCTAGCTGGCACTGGTATACAATTTGCAGTATTACTATTATTACTTTAACCTAGTTGCATGAGATTTAAATTAGCATATCCAATTAGGTTTCTGCAAAATAAGATCAAGACAACTATTGTATGGGTATTTCCTTCTCACAATGCATTATTTTTAGTAAATACAAAAAACCCAGCCCACTGGTCAAAATAACAGTATTTGAAAGGGCATTTGTTGTTTGTTTCTGAAGTTTGTTTTTTTTTTTTTTTTTTTTTAAGGCAAATTATGCTACTTCTCAAAATCCTAATTAGTTTTTTGAGAAGTTTGGGGGTGGTGGAAACCCGTGCACACGTCCAATCTATACACCTCTGGTTTTCACATTTCATTCTGCCCTGTTTGCCTGAACTTGGTATGATGAGACCTAAGCTCTTGCTTTCACACTCTTGTCTCAATGCAGGTCTGGCCCAGCCAATTTCCAGCTCTTCTGCTGCTGTGGTGCACCCTACAGTTCTAAAGCTACTGCCTGGAAGCAATGGAGCAATTAAAAGTGAGGAAAACACACGGACACCTGCGGAAATATTAGGCAATGAGGAAGCTCACTGAAGAAACACAATGGCCAAGTGCACACACATGTTGAGGCAATGATCAGCAGAGCAGCTCTTCAGCTACAGCTATGTCCTTACCCCTATGAAAAAGCAACACTCGATCTCCAGGGAGTTCTGCAGCCACAGACTGCACTCTGCCTTGTCTCCAGAATGGGATGAAAGACAACCTTTTTAGGTCATCTAAGAATATGTTGTTATTATCATTCAACCTAGCTACCACATTTCAATAAGCTATTAAAAAATGCTCAGAAGGAAAGGACCATCAAGGGTTTGGGGTTTGTGTCTTTAAAGAACAGTATAAAACAAAACTAGAATGGTGAAAAAAAAAAAAACAAACCCAGCTACTTGAAGCCAGGGGTTAAATATATCAAGCTGCCCACCTGCTGACTGTGATGATATTGATGCTACTGCAAAAATATTGAGATAAACAAATAAAAATGTGATAAATGGAAAACAATACCTCAAAGTACAATCTAAAAGAAGAGGACAAACATATCTGTTCAGTAACTTAAATGTCCTTTTCAAAACTCTTTATTAATATGACTAATAAAATTTGGCTACAACAAAGCAATAATTATAGCACAAAAATGGAAAATACACATACAGTTATTGTTTGGAAAATAGCATACACTTAAGAAGCTCACAAGAGCAAAATAAAGCTCTGTTTCCAACAAGAATATTATTTCTGATTTTATTGGTTTGGGTTTTTATATGCATGGCATATTTAGGTTAACATTTACGACACCTGAAGATAAAACCAGGTCTATCAACTACTCAAGACCATGTATCGAGAGTCTGATTAGACCACAAATTAATCCTTTGGTGGATGACGATAAATCAGCAGACTGTACAATGTAAAAATTGTCAACTATTTCTTCACTTTCAAAATGAAGTAGTCATGCACAAACCTGGCCTACCTTCAGCTGCCCACAACCTTCCAGGGCCCTTAGACCAAGCTGGGAACAAAGAAAGCCATCACTCACTCTCTGCTTACAGGCATAGTTTTGTGCTCTTACCACAACATTGTGGTTAAGTTTATAAACATACATATGTGTATGTTATGCTGAACAGATTGCATTTCCTTCAGAACATAATACAGTATTTTAGACAGACAAATATATATATCGATTTGCTGCTATTACTTTGTCATCTCTTCCTCATCATATTGACAGTTGCAGGTCTGAAACATTTCCTACTTACTTACAGGACTTACAGACTAAACCTGCCTGTACAGTCTTCCTAGAAAGAGTCATAGCAGTCTGTTAAATGACTGTAGTTTAAAAAACCCTCCAAAATGGGAAAGTTTTAAAACCTTACAATTAACCTAGCATACTTACAAATAACCTAATGATAAATGCAACTGTATCACCACCTACTGGGCAATGATAAACAGGGACTTAAGGCTGATCAGTCAAGAAAAATGAAGGTGACATTTTGTGATGAAGACTTTGACAGTCTCTAAGATGATGGATTATGCGGTACAATTTATATCATCATCAACTAGTCATGATATAGGAATGCAGTCAAAAAAACCTGATAGTTTGAAAAGCTAATATCAGGAGTGAAATTAATGGCACTACATTGATTTAGCTCACTTACAGCTCCAAAGCAGTTTTCAGCAATGACTCCAATAATCAAACTGGAAATAGATGAGCAGCAGCTGAAGCTCAACATTGAGCCACCAGACTGCATCTAGTACAGCTGGCAAAGCTTCACTACTTGCCTATATTCAGGAACTGCCCCATGGCTTTGCAAATTTGTTTTAACAGAGAATTACAAACCAAAATAGCCAAAGGCATAGAAAACAGTGAGTGACCTCAGAGACATCCCCAGGGCACTGCAGTTGGTGTCACCCTCAGTAGCTAGAAATAACTGAAATGGCAAGGGAGCCAATCTCCTTTACTCAATTTTTCAAGTCTTGTGCTAATGACAGGCTGCAAAGGGACCCTGTAGACAAGAGAATTCAAAAATTTACCAATCACCTACTGTAAATACTCCATGGAACATGCAAGCCATCCCTCACGATATGTTCATCGCTCTTGAAAAGTGATCTTTGAACATCCAGCCCCAAATTAGAAGGTATTTAACTGATCAGTGGTCTCAGAAACCCAAAACCAAACATGCTTTCATGCTGCTAGATCTTCGACAAAAATCACTGCCAAAACAGGATTTACTGAAATACCTGATTCATATATGGCATCAACACCTGACCAAAAAAAGCCCAACAAAAACAAAACAAAAGCCCAAATCAAACCAGTAACAGAACACATTAAAACATTTCATTTGTTAACAATAGGTTGGGCAGAAAGAAGATCTGAAAAATGTGAAGCATTCTCATTTCAAAAAGCCTTTTAAATGCAAACCCCACTGTCTGAGAAAATGCAAGAAGTGAGCTGGCTTTCGTGACCCAAGTCTGCAGAGCAGGGGAAATGATGGCTTCTTGTGCTACTATTTGAATACTAATCACAATTAGGGGAAGATGAGTGCATCTTTACCCAGTGGGAGGATTCACAACTGCAGGCATGGTATGTGATTAGCAACTGTGATACACTGCACTTACAGCAGCACTCATTTTTTGAAATAAAAACAAAACAAAACATCACAAACAGCAAAAAAATCCAAAACAGCTAAACAAACTTTAAAAAATATATATATATATTTAATTGAAATTTGCATTTAGCATAAAGTAACCGAAGGAAGGAGCCTTTGTGCTGGAAATTAAACATTACATTACTATGAATGTAGCCAACTCACATGTAGAAACCTAGAGGTATGACTAGCTAACAGACCACTAGAGCAGACTCCAGAGAGGCAGAACTGGTAACACAGCTAGATGGTACAGGAGATCTACAGTGCTTAATTGGAAGTGCAATTTACACTCAAAGCAAGCCATGAAAAATAACTTTGCTATAAATAGGTGTCTACTGTATATTGCATGAACTGCACACAGCACTGAAATCCCAAAAGGAAGCAATAGCTGTTTTTTAGGCTTAAAACCATCTCAGAGAGATAACTTGGGCTGTTCAGAGCAAAGGGAAGAGAGGGGAAGGCAAGATAAAGAGGTAGGTAGCATGAGTGTTGCTGTCCTTGCTGTACCCTCCTCTAATTTTCTTCTTGGAGGAGAGGGTGAGAAGGGGCAGATTAAGTTCACCCACATGATTTTAATGCAAAAGCAAAACCCACATGGAACAGGAAACAACAAAAGACAGCATTAAAGAATAGAAGCATTTCCAAATGAGCTTCTCACAGACTGCTGTATAAACGTAACAGGTATATAACATGGATTCAATAACCTGCTTCTTTGACTGTCAGTCACAAACCTACTTGGAAACGTCCATATAGATTTACACTGTAACTTCATGTATAAAAAGAACATAGCACTTTCAACACATATTGCCTTAAAAATATGTCAAAGTTTCTCAGAAGCCACAGGGCATGAAAATGCAATGGGAATATCTGAAAGCAGGACATGAGACTACAGAACACCTCATTTTTCTAGTCAGGAAAACAAAATTCTATTTGAAAGGAATCACCAAGCTGTAAGACGAAATGATTTCTGATCTAATTTAAAGGATTACCTAAAAACCTAATAATCTCCAATTGTAATTAGATAAATGGCATACTCATCATTTACAGTAGAGTGCACATTCCTCTTCTCTATAAAAAGAGAAAAACAAGAATGCTCAACTGCAACATTCTTCCATTGAGAAACACCAGTTAAACAGCCTACAGGAAATGCATTTTTAACACATAGATAGTATTAAAGTACTTTAAATTGGCCTTAAAAGGGATTTTTGCAAAGCACTGATTTATCTTCCTTACATGTAAAAAAACCCTCTTCCTTTTCCAACCCCTACTTCTAACTAGTGCTGTTTTCCCATCCCACACATACAGTCAGGCTGAAAGCACGACTTACTGCTACAGGTTATTGCTTCAAGAAGATACTGCCTTGCTGCATCTTATTCATCAGCATGTCTTGCTAATTTAAGTAAGGAGCAAGCAAGCAACTGTGGGAACAACAACAAATGAAAGCTATCCACTTAGCTGTCACCTTGACCGATTCTAGTTTCCACTCATCTCCTACCACCTCAAATATTCTCATTTTCCCCAGACACTTCCTCAGAAATACAAATGCTGGATCCTCCTCTGAGCTGCCTGCAGAAGCGTTCTCATCCACAGCAGCTTTGGAGAAGGAAAGCAGTGAAGGAAGAGAAAAACTAGGCACTTCAGTGCCAGTAATGGATGGCATTGTATGCATATATTCTATGAAAGCCATAATCAGAATATGCATTATTTTAATAAAAATTCTGAAAATAACAAAAAATATATTAGAGAAAGACTTTCAGCCTGTATGGTTTATGGACTTTGCGCCACTACCATCCCTTGTAAATATCCATGTATGTGACTTTAGTCTATTTCTTTAACAATCAGGAAAGTTCTCTGATAAAATCACCACACAAACATTGCAGATGTGTACAAAATTTATTCTTCCAGATGAAACTTCATACACATAACTCAAACTCCAGAAACAATAGGCAAAGAAGCACTTGCATTCCTCTGAAGGATGGAGTATTTAGTTTCATGTTACAAATCCTTAAGAATCTAAAAAGAAAAAGTAGTAACGTATCAAAAATGATGAGATGCAACAGAAAGAATCTTACCATAAGTTACATTAGCACTACTCAGAGATCGAATAAGATAAGGCACTATGCTAGGACACAGAAGCCATTAACATATGCCTAATGCAATTAAAGACTGAGAAAACATGTTTTCAAAGGGAAGGATTGCTATTCCTATTAAAAGACCATATTGAAATGCTAGGATCAGCAACCTGTAGTTACTAGGCAACTTCTTAATTTATTGACATTGAAAACAATTGCACAGGACTCCTTGAAAAATAAGACATGCCCAGTCACCTCTGCCTTGGATGACTGTGATTTTCCAGTTTGCTTGTTTGTGTTAGACAAAACATCAATAACTGCAATAATAAAAAGTTACTTTGGGAGCAATGCCTTATCTCTCAAGTACAGTAAGCCAAACGATTCACAGTAGTTTAATAACTTTGAAACACTTGTGCGGCCAATTGCTTTTCCTAAACTTTTCTTTTAAACAAAGGAAACAGCCCCTTCCCCCTCTCTAGAACCTTAAAAAACCCTCAAGCATAACAGATGCAGTAAAAGGATTGCAAGAATTAGAGTACTTATTACAGAAAACCCCCTATATTTCAAGATACATATTATAAAATTTTAAAATCAGTGTTAAAGTATGATAATAATTTATGTTAATGTAAAACATCTGAGCAAAAAGAAAACTCTGCATCCCTTCTCTACAATTACTCATGAAATACTATCATTGTTATAAGAAAGCTAGGATATTGTTCTTAAATTTAGTTGGCCTCTCAGAAACCTTTATGTCTTTTTTTTAAATGTTTATTTAATGATACTTTGATGTTAGTAATTGAGCAAAAGAGCAATTTTATTTTTTTTTAAAGAAATGCCAGTAACTGCTCTCAAATTCTTTTTCACAGAGCAACAGATGTTATGCTACCTCCTTTAACCAACATTTTGCAAGAAATACAATTTTCCTGGAACTTTATAGGGCTTATTAGTACCAATATGCAGAATGCAACCCTTCGCTTTCCCAAACTCCTGCTAGGCAATATGACCAATGTCTTGCTTGCAACTGTGACACAAAATCAATACTGGTAATATAGTTTCCCTTCCACTAAACACAAAACACACCCCAGTCCTCAAATTCTTCTCAAGAGAGAGAGCAGGGCAAGAGGTCCATGCACCAAATGAAGAAACTGATAGAAGGACCAAGTAAGAAGCAGTGATCACATGGCACTGAACAGACAGAAAAAGCAGTGGGTATATCACACTTGTCAAGAGAGACAGGTACAGCAACGCTTTATGTTTATGTTTTATGTTTTTCTAATTCCCAGGAGAAGCTGTTTAAGGCATAAGTGAAGCTAAATGTTTTATGTAGGTTCTTATTTCAGCCAGGTTGATTATAAAGGAAAATTAATTTACATATATTTATTTCAAAATGCCATATTTTGAAAAACATTTGCTATTTTGAAAAGTTAAATATCTAGTATTTTAATTTTAATACTTACAGATCACTAGAGTACTCAAAGTCAGCTGATTTGGGTCAGTAGCTTAGATGTATTTCAAACCTGCTTAACCATAAAAACCCTTCCTCTTTCAGTCACCCACAGACAAGAGTAAATACTTTAGCACATATTAAACATATTAGACACTAAACACTGAATTTCCTTCACACTTCTCATATTGACACAGTCAACACATTCAAAGAAATTGCATTAAAAGGATCATGTATTGCTCCATAACATAGCATGAACCCTATGGCTTTCCTGTAATTTTTCAAAACAGATTATGAAACAGAATCATACCAGTTAAGGTCAATTCCCACATAGCCAAATGTGGGAAGCCCCACAGCCACACAGACCCAAATGCTGTGCAGTTCTCTTCACAACACTCTTGTGGAGGAATAAAATGCATTTATCTGGTCCAGCCTACTTTTGTGTTTATTCATAGATTATACTTCTCTTTATGCCTGTCAACATTCTCTATATCCTCCTTGTCCTCCAACATGACTTACCTTTGCATATTCTTCCCATTCCTTTCGTAACTATTTCTCTTCCCTTCATGTACTCCTGCTTTTGTTCAACCTAAACCCTTGCACAGCTCTCCAAGAAAACATGGAGAAAAAACATACCAGATCCTTTTCTTAAGTTGCAGCTTCATGACAAAACTCAGTCATAACTAACAGAAACTAAAGACCTTCTGAAAAGCAAGCACACCAAGACCATGGGAAATGCAGTATATATGTCCAATATTTGCAATGTCACCTACAGACCAAGGTGATCTTCATCAATCAGCTGTTTCATAGCCAACCTGATAAAAATCATGAAAAACCACTGGACTGCATTAAAATGTCATATTGCCTAATGAACCTAGTCTGAGATACTGAGGAGCTGAGGTGGGCTCTGCACAGAACAGTTCCAGAAGCTCTGGCTTACAGGCACAGATAAGATTTCTACACCCATTCTGCTGGAGGCCTCATCATTTTTTTTGGTATGTTATATTTCAAAGTACTGTTAATTCCCCTCCAGTTATTCAGGGACAAATGGTGCAGTGCTGCACTATTCTACCCAGTCTTTCTAAAATATGCAGTGAATGGGGATACTGATCCCCTGGAGTTTGCTTTCGGAGAGATGGATCTGCCACCTTTGAGTTCCCTTCATCATTGTACAAGAGGACAGTGAGAAACCACAGATGCCAACATGATGACGGCAATTCCTTATAAACCTCTACTGTACAACTAACAGAAAAATATCAGTGCATTTCCCTGCTCCAGGAAGAAAACTTGCTCTGTAAAGCACAACATAGACAAAGCAATGCTGGCAAAATGGGGGGAGAAAATACTTTGAAAGATCATTTGAAATGCTATCCTCTCCTCCTGTTGAAAACACATAGTTTCCTGCTCAGCCAACACATGCCATATCTCAGACGATCTCACTTTTCACGAAGCTCATGTGAATAACTAGAATGATAATCTCCTTGCTTTTAGTATCAGGAAGAGGCTTCAGACATATTCTCACCTCTAGACTAGAATAGTATCATTCTGAAAACCAATTGTGAGAGAAACCTGAAGGTTCACCTATTACAACTTGCATTTGAACCATGAAACCATTGACTCTGGTCTTCCCATTAGCTTTTACTAGGCTTTTTTACAATAGGTCCTCTGCTCAAATCATTGGAAAAAACAATGAATTGAACTTGAGCTGCAGTAAAGATCACTTTGAAATCAGTTATAACATGCACCAAATGCTAAAGAATTGCAAATAAAGCCCATCCAAAATCCAGCTGGCCTGGCTGAAGAAGACATTCTCAGAGAATACCACACAAAAGTTCCTTCTTCTTCTGCCGTTGGAAAGAACAAACCTGTTCCATCTGTTGCAGTGATATTCTATCTATCCAACTGCCTTTCAATGCTCCAAATACATTTATTCACACCTTAGCAATAAAGGGATACACACATATCCCAAGCAGCACAGTAGCATGAGAACGAATTTGGTAACAGTGATTGCCTTATTACATGGAGTAAAGAGAGTCTACTGGTTTTGGCAGAGTAGTATTGAACACGCAA
This sequence comes from Nestor notabilis, assembly GCF_000696875.1. Lineage (NCBI taxonomy): Eukaryota > Metazoa > Chordata > Aves > Psittaciformes > Psittacidae > Nestor > Nestor notabilis. The sequence continues at coordinate 42,218 of NW_009922381.1, forward strand.
GTCTTAACTAGCTGGTTACAATTTATAGTTCAGAAACTCCTCCCTCTACATAAACTAATACTTTCAAAAACTGTTATTGGAGTTGGAATTATAGTGCTTTGAAAAAGCGTTCACTGAATTTCTCCAGAATAATTTAAAAAGAAAAAAAAAAACAAACCAAAAAAACCCAACCCAAAACCTGTTAATAAAGACACTTTTTTTCAACTGCTACCATCTTAGAGGACATTCCCTTAGCCAGTTTTTAATATAAGCGTATTCTGAATAACCCAGAAATCTGACTGTAAAGTATAAGGTATTGAAAAAACTCCTCCCAACTATTAAAATAGAATGAAGCATTTCTCAGACGAATAATCCATATGGATTCAGTGATCCAGAATCAGAAAAACGTCACTTAGCCACCTCTCTAAAATAACAGGGAAAGCATTCATTAACTGGACTTACTATTACCATGATGCAGTTCATTAACTATAGTGCTTTATTCGTTCGTACAGGAAACTGTTTATAATTCTGCTGGATGTGCTCAGGCTTCCCTTTCACTAGGGCTGGAAATGAATGAAGCTTCCAGATAATGAAAGCCAAACATCTGGCACATTCAGAAAACACTTGCATCCTAATGATGGTGGGAGAAGTAATATCTATTATCAGTTCATTTCATAACAATCATGTAGGTTGTGTTGTGAGATAGCAAGTACAGAAACCTTTCTTTACTGCCTCCATCAGGCACTCAGATTTGTTTCATTTTCTCTGCATCTCTACTGACACCAAAGACTACATCAGCACTGCTTCTTACTTAAACCCATTTACTCATTTGCATTTCCACAAGCCTGCTGAAATTAAGTCGCATTTTGCAGGAGTTATATGTAAATGCTTGCCCTAAGAAAGAAACCAAGAGTCTGGCTTCTGATTCAAGGGCCACTTCAAATCCTGCAAAGCAAGAGTTAGACATTTGCTTGTGCTACCAACATGCTCAAGCTTCACACACAAGTGCATAAGCCATGGCAGACACTCTGGCACTACTTGCCCCTCAGAAAGCACTTAGTGCTTTCCAAGTGCAGCTGGTAATAATGTGAAATACGTTCAAGTGTGGTACCTGGTGTCTGGGAGAACTGTGACTACACCTAGGGCAGGAACTTCCCCAGGGGATATTGAAGGCAGTCCTAAGGAGATATTGAAGGCAGTGTGCAGAAAACACTGTAAACCCCGTACCCACACAGGGTGATTCAGGTGCCAGTGAGCTAAAGACACAAAAACTCCCCTTCAGCTCTGCCCCAGGCAGTATGGTCAAGCTATATTCATTGTGATCCCACAACTCACAGTTATCCCATATGAATATCAGTATCTACACTCAAACCAGAAGGGTAAAACCAGTCCCATTCAGCAAGGCTATTAAGACCCAGACCAGGATCTAAAAAAAAGACAGCATTGCTGGAGGGGTGCAGACAGAGGTCGACAACACACCTAGGATGCAATGTCCACTATGACCAGGAACAATCCCACTCTAAAGAGAGTAACCATCCCTACCAGGGACAATAGCTCTTTGAACTGGAGAAGGAGAAAGCCTTGATGGGAACAACAAGTAGCTTCAAGCGTCCCTCAGAATAAGGAGCACCAGTAGGCACTGCTGATACACATGCTCACAGCAAACATGGTGGTAGTTTAGATTTGTTGAGAGGTAGCCATCTTCACAAACCTTACAAGAAAAGACCATGGGGAAAAAAGGAATGTGAGGGCATTCTCACACTTTTAGGCTAGCAGAGAGGAAGAAAAGCAATAGGGACAGGAACTGGAGGGGTTCACCTGAAAGCAAGCAAGCATGCACCATGGGGGCCTCATTACTGCCTTCTTACATCACTTAGATATGTTCAGTGCCTAGAAATTGCCACAGCTGCCCCAGCTCTTATTGTAGTACAAGACAACCCTTCTGAAGTCCTCTAACTCTTCTTGTGACATGCTGCAGAGGCTGTCCTGGGGGAGGATGCACGTGTAACACGGTCACTGCAGCAACTATTCAAGGAACAAGCTGGAGAACAAAACACCCATTTGCAGGGAGTCTCACAGACCCCACTCTGCAAATCTCAGTTAGGAGTGTTCTTAAAACAGCAAAGACACCAGGCAGGCAGCACTCCAGTTAATGCAATACTCTCTCTGGCTTAACAGTGGGTCTAAAAAATACTTGCAAATCAGAGCAATTTCATGTAACATACAGGGGGCAAAACAGCTTTTAACTGGGATTAAAGCTATCTGAAGAGAGACATCTCCAAGGTATACTACATGGAAGTGTTTTGTATGGAGCTAAGTCAATATGAGTAGGAGAAAAGAAAAATGTTAAATCAAAAGATAAGCAACAAGTCCACCCATAGGATGGTTCGTGTTGCATTCTTGATTCTCTCATGTTGATCCAAGGTCAAAACAGCGCTAGGCCTTGGATCAATCAATCCTCTTTCCTCTGTAGAGCTCTATAACCCCTAGCAGCAGCCTTGAGCTGCGTCTAGTGTGCAACTCATCAGCTGAAACAGTGCAGTAATAACCATAGCCTACCACAGCTCAGATATTGCCATGTGGACTCTACCTTCCAGTTGATGCTGGGAAATCTGGGAGATTCTAAGCTAGTAAATTTTAAGTTACAGGACCATAATCTCTTATCCTGCTTCCTACCTTTAAGAAAGGTAGATAACCATTAACAATGGTGTGTTCAACATCCAAGTAAATCAGAACCATCAAGGAACAAAGAACGGGGAAGCACGTCTTCTCTACTTTTTTACAGGTATGCTTTGGACAAGCAAGTATACTGGACTTTTGGCTGCATTTCAAGCAGTATGTGCAGCATAAAGATTCACTTGCAGAAGCAACACCAAGGCCCACCTTAGCTATTTAGAAAGCAAATTGGACACTGCATGGGATTCAAGGGTCATGGCAGTACAAACTAAACAAGACTGTAATGGTGTAGCAGAAGCAGACTAGGGCTTTCACATCTCACTTCCACAGGCACAGCAGGGCACTTCATAACAAAATAGCATAAACTCCACTGGATGTGAAAAAGAGAGGGGTTGTCAATGCAAGCAATCACATCACTTGATCAGTATACTATCTTTCTCAAAACCATGGAAGCACTTTGCAATGATACTAGAAGAGTAGTAAAAACAGTAAATCCCCCCTCCCAAGCTTTTTTACCAGAAGACAAAAATCCCATGGCTGGGATTCAGTGAACGTGAATAACCTACAGACTGTGGCTAGATCAGGAACTGCCACTTGAGGAACCTAAATTCTTCTGCAACCTAGAAGCATCCTGGCCTCAGTACATTCAGAAGCAATCCGTAACAAACCATTTTTGTCCCAGTTAATCATCAGAAATTACATCTCAGAAATAACATATGAATCCTCAAGTGTTACGTGATTGTCACAATCCTGCTCTACTCTTTCCTCACTTATTTGATCTAAGATAGTGTAAGAGCTTACAAATAATAAGAACATTTACCTAATTTATAATCTAATGTGTGTTGGTATGCTGGAAAGGAAGAATACTACTAAGCGATAGTAATTTTTTGGAAATGCAAAAGCATCTTAACAGTCACATAGAAAGCAGATCCAGCTTATGCAGCATCAAAGCCAAAGCACCAGAGTTATTCAGAAGATGGAACTATTTCAGTAGAAAACGTCATAGCACAATTTCACTTTACCAAAGGTGTGTGTGATATTAAAAACTGCTATAAAATTTCAAGAGACATTCTGTGCTTTAATAGAGCTTACAATTATTTCTATATGTTGTGATACAAAGGGTTTCTTCTTGAAAGCCTAGATGTTATAGTAGATTTTTGTACTGAAATCTTGCAGATATTCCTCCATCAAACCAACAGTTAATATCTATCTATGTATGAACTTGCCGGCAATTTAGCTAACAGCTACTGCTCAGTGAAAGAGAAGGTCTACTCAGCAAAGTGGAACTTAGATTAAAACAAACATGGCACCACCAAAACAAGGACTGGAGCAAAGACACACCAACTAAAGCACATACCCTGAATATCTGAAGACTTGACAGTAGTTACTGTATACATATGTACACATATTACACACATATCTGAAGAGAGAGAGAACTCACAGGTCTCTTGGTTAGTTACAAGCACAGCAGTAGAGTGGATGAATAAACCATGCCACCTGGAAGCATTAAAGCAAAGATCTGAACCTTCAATGGGCTTCAGGTTTGAATTATTGCAAAGGAAAAGCTTCAGGTTTGATTATTTCCGCTTGCTTTCTGACATCACCTCATCAAAACTGTAAAACAGTATGATGTATATCACCTTATGTTGGGAAAAAATAAAATCTTATATATCTCCTCTACAGATGGAACAATAAATAGCATGAGCAGAATTTGATGGAATGCTTCTGCTCCATCACGACAAAACTAACAACTTTCATATCCATTGTGGTCTCTAGATGAAATAACCACTCATTATTCAGCTTATTACAACAAAGCACAGTAGCCATAGTTAATGACAGGGTTGAAAAACTGATGCTGTTAACTAGTCTGGCCTGATCTGGGGCAGAGTTCTTCCATTAACTGTGGTTGGTTCTCCTGGGGTGCAAAGAGCTGCTAGTAGAAAATAACTGTCTGTATACAAACAGCAGAAATCTGAGTAACAAAACATTGGTGTCATCAGCTAACATTATCTTATTATTTCTCCAGACACGGGCAGAGAAGATACTGTCCAAACGATTTTCTATTTGAGACAGAGATATAAAGCCAGAAGAGCACCATATGTGCTCAGTACTGGTTCTGATCAAAATCTGGGAAGAGCTGATCCAGTCAAATTGCATTTGACTGCAATAATGCCATCAACCTTGAAGCAACACATTGGTTATTGTAGTGTTCTTAAGAGAAGCAAGAAGTATACAGAAACAGTGCCACTATTGGAGAATTTAATTTTCCAGATACAAACATCAAAGAATGCTAATAACAGTGTAATTTGTATACTCTCACATGATTGATTCAGTGGATAACCTGTCTGTATAAGAAATAAGCTTAATTCATGCACAATTTTGAGAAAGTTCACTCACAGAAAATAAACTCGATTTAGATGGTAATAAGTTGATTAAACAAAATAGAAGAACAAAAGAAAACAGATTTGCAATTAATTATTGACGCTGGTTTGGGGGAGAGGGAAAAAAAAATAAATTACGAAAACTAACTAGAAAAATCAACTGAATTGAGGAGCTCAGCTATCTGAACATGGAGGTCAAGAAATCATCAAATCCTAGCTATCAAACCCTTCAGTATTCCAAGGAAAGAAGGAAGAAGATGAAGAGAAAGACACTCAAGAAGAAAGACTTGCCATTTTATTCTGGATGAATGCACATCTAACAGTTAACCACCTCAAATATTAGAAGGTTTCAAAAAAAAAAAAAAAAAAACAAAAAAAAAACCCCAACCCAAAAAACCCCATGTATTTTTAAAAAAGCCTAAAACCAGACACAACAAAAAGGTCAAAAAAATTAGTGAGAATTGGCATAACAGATCTCAAAATCCAAACACAGATTTTTTTCTCATTTTCATAGCTTTATAAAGATTGCTGGATGCTCCAAGCAGGGAAGGATCAGGAAAAGAATGACTTGGGTTCCTATGCTGCAAGAAGGGTAATTAAAGTACCAGAGGAAATTCTTTACCTTATTTTTAGTAAGGGCACTAATGTTTACAATGGTATGAGAAGAAGGGGTTGAATGATGAAGATAAAAAATAAAACCTAAGATACACAAGGGTACAAAAGAAGAAATAATCATAAAGTGAAATAAAAGATTTAGGGTACATTAAACAGCCAAAGCCAGACTTTTGAAATTAACAGCACACAAAATTTAACATCACCAAGACAGTCCTTGAACTACGATACTGCATACAATTAAAGAGTAGGAAATAAATTATTCATGCTTGAAAGAGAAGAATTTTCTACAGGCCAATAAAACTTACTTCAGTGGCACAGACACCAAGTACGTTTCCCTTCAAATTTCCTTCAAGAGACATGAAAGCACTGGAAAATGTGACCGAATTTATTAGGGGTTTAACACAAACAAGCTTGTAACAGACTAACCTAAGAGATTACTTCATCAGATAACGTTCTCCACATGCTGTAGATCTCATTAATCTGGATTTTAGCAGAGTATTCAACTGTGTCACATGGGAAATAGTTAAGCTGCAACTAATAGAGGAATTTAGAGGTAGAGAAGCATCTGGTTCAAGGGGAGACAACAGCAGAAGTCCTGAAAATGTAAGTGACTTAGAGGGTCTTAAAAATCAGTCTTGGAACTGATCTTATTGAACATTTCAACTAGTAACTGCCACTAGTATTAGCAACAGGTTGATAACACGTAGTACAGCAGGGATACAGGTACTGGAAGAGAGACTGCAGATATTACACAGAAATAACTAAATGCGCTGAAGAACAGAAGTAAAGAAACAGGAAAAATTCAATAAGGCACAACTCAAGGTCATATATTCAGGGAGTACAAGAAGTTTCCTGATATGCTGTGCACTTCCCAGTGAAAACTGCAGAGAAGGAGGGCCAGGGAGTTTTAGTTAATTACAACATGATTATAAATCATGAATGTGATCCAGGTGCAAAAAGGCAAATGTGCTACTCGAATCTAGAACAGACGTATTTCCTCTAGGAATGGAGAAAGCAATAGTATCACTGAACAAAACACTGGTAATGCATAAAAATGAATGTCAGGTACCATTTTTATTACCATGTTACAAGATGTCAGGTAAAAGAAGTAATCAAAAAGATAGTGAAGACACTAAGAGGGGGGAAAAGACTGTATTTATTCCAGAAATAAGGAGAAGGTTCTGAGTATCAGGAGCTCCAGGGACAGAAGAACAAAAAACCAAGCTGTACTCTTGTTTTCAAATAGGACTCAGTAAGTAAGCCAGGTATGGTATGGCATTACGGCTGCAGTAGCAAAAACCACACCCAGACACACAGATGGTCTTTTCTAATCTAAAGCTCCTAACACATATCTGAAATTATGAATTTAGAGCCAGTAGTACTAAAACCAGCTACAGATGTCAGTGTTACCACATCTTAGCCCTTAAAGTTCAATATCAATATTAAACTACACAAACGTCCTTCATAAGTACATCCTTTGTGAAAATCTGGGGTTATTTTTTGTTTGGTTGTTGTTTTGCTGTTTGGTTTGTTGTTTTTTTTTTTAAATCATGTTTGTGGATAATGCACATTCACAGATGAAAAAGTAAATTGTGTGTGTTGTTCAGTTTTAAACTTCATTTCTACTTATTAACATCTCAAAGCAAAGCCTGCAGCACACAAGGAATCAATTCTCTCTTTATACCTTTAACCCTTACAACAATTTAGCTATACAGTATGTAAAGACCAGAATCCAGCATGGCCAGTTAATTTCATTTTTAATCTTAATGGCTTAAATTTCCTTTACTTCATATTATTTGTTTCTTCAGCATAAAGACCCATCTACTAGTTCTAAAAAAGATGTTCTCATCAGAGAATCCCATACACCAGTAAATCAGTAAACTAAAAAAGAAATAGAAAAATACCAACCCAAAACAAACAAAAAAATAACTTTTTGTTGGCGGTTTTGGTGATTTGTTGGTTTTTTGGGTTTTTTTGTGGTTTTTTTGGGTTTTTTTTTTGTTTGTTTGGTAGTTTTTTTAAGGTAAGAACAGCCTCTATCAAGCCTCCCCAGCTTTCTAAAGAGCATTAAAAACTTCGCACCACAATTTTACAGGCGACTGCCTTTCTGGCAAAGCTATTACACCTGAGCAAATATGACACAAGGTGACAATACAATTATTCCAACCAGTGATTTAGCACAAGTAGAAAACCATAAAGAAGATATCGAGTCGCAAACTTCTTTACAGTCTGTATATTCACTCTCCAAGGGTATAAGGTGTGAAGCACAGCAACTGGGGCTAACTTTTTTGTTTCAGCAGCTCAGTACAACAGCTGAGAAAGGAGCACTTCATCGTTAAGCATAGCAGACTTCTCATTAAACTGCACTCTTATTTCATAGGGTTGTAACTACAAAGCCATGTGGATTATGTTCCTGAAACCTGAGTACTAACACTAACAGATAAAATGCATCAAATAACCCCTGGCTAACCATTCTTCTGCCTCCCCAGGAAAAGAAAACCAAAAGCAACAGTTACATTCAGATAAGAGTAACTGAGAAATCATACACAAAGTCTCAAACTCTCTAAAGCAAGACTCAGTCCTGTAAAAGTCCACAATACATTAATATTAAAATCATTAATTATTTACTGTATGTCCCATACTATTAGCTTACCAGCTCTACCGATCAGCTGACTTTATACGAAGTAATGAACCAGAGACCTAGAGCGTACCATACACAGGAATGTGTTACCCTCTTGTAACAAGATAGTACTTCAAATATAAACTTCCTTCTTGTGTAAAAATACACAAACACATATTCTTTTTGTCTTCAAATTATATGTAAAGTATAATAAACTTATTTGTAGTTCTCCATATTAAATGGAATTCAGTAATAACTAAAATTTATCCTTTTTCTAACCTAAAGCAGCGTCTTTAGATTACTAGGAGCATTGCAGTGAACACTGGGCAAGGAAAATACAGAAATCCATGAACAGTAATTACTAAAATAATATGAAGCAGACAAAATAACACACAATGAAGAGGTAAAAAATAAAAACTATGAAACAGGAAGAGTTAAATATGAAGGATATTCAAGGTATTAACAAAAAGTTGTCTTTTAAAAAAATTAAGCTTGTGCTGAGAAAAAGGGGGTGAGGGAAAGACAGGCTAAGTACTAACTGAACAGTTACTCCTGCACCAAGTTTAGATTTTTATTGACACATTAGCCATGTACAAGCCCTTAAGTTTACTAAGTCTCAACTCTACAAACTGCAAAAAATTAGTCAAAGTGCTGCTTGACATGTTAGCCTGTATGAGTGCTTCTGTAGAAAGGAATTCCTCTGAGGAAGAGGAAAGTGGTTGTGGAAGCTATACTTTGCAATAAACATCAAATTCCAGTAGAAATAATTAAGAAGCAAGTGTTAATATCTTTTGTGATGTGAGAGACGCAGACCAGAGCTTCACGAGGGACATTATGCTTAAATAAATAAAAAAAAAAAAACCCAAACAAACAAACCAGGTTTTTTTTTTTTTACTGACTCCCCCCACTCTATAGCTAATGGAATGAGGGGTTCACAGCAACAGATTTTTCTAAACAGATGAAAAACCGTAAGTTCTGGGAAGAATTTTGCCTTGACTGAATTCCAAGGGAAAGAAAACACCAAGAAGAAAACCCAGCTTGACTTAGGAGTTCAAAGTTAGCTGCTTTGGGTTCTGCAAGTTTCTCCCTCAAATCTATACACAGAGTAATAACATGACCACAATAACTGCTCGCTGCTCTCTACTTCCAAAATAAACACTATAAAAGATAGAACGACAGCAATTCCTAGGCACGCATCCGGCATAGAAACAACCCAAGGAACACTAAGGACAAGAAAATACCTTCGCACATCAGCCCAAGCGGCACAC